>NC_056739.1:1633191854-1633291854 GCF_019279795.1 Protopterus annectens | reverse complement strand
GCAGTTGATCATCATTATTGACAGTAATTTTGGAAGAATTACAGAGATATGGGTTAATTCACTTAGTTTATCTAAATACAATCCTTTTATGTAGGCTTAGTGTACACATTTGAAAAGTATGTCTACAGGGAGTTTTTTAGGAGACTGCAGGTAGACCTTTGGCAAAAGAGATTAAAAGAAAGTAAAGGTTAGCTAATGTACATTAGTAAGAATAGCTGCTAATTTGAAGAGAGAAGGGAAAACCTTAATATTTGTGGTTACAACTCAATAAATCAGGCTGCTGTGTCTTTTTGGGGGGGGGCTAAGAGGAAGGTAGGGTAAAGTAGAACCAGGAAGGGGTGGGGGGCATAGAAAAGTTAATGGAGACAAAGGTAGGGAGGGGGAAGAAAGGGTGTAACTAGGTCAAGTGGAGCAGGGTTGCTAGGTTGTTTTGAAACAGGGGCAGATACTTGTATCTTGGAGGTGGTATTTTAGTGTGAGTTTAAAATTCTTGTGGTTTGTAATTGCTCTGATGCTGGTTCATAGGGCATTCCAGAGTTTTGCTACAGAGTGCAAGTATAGTCACTGTCCAGCTTTTTTTGTTTTGTCTGTATAGGATTACTAGTTGTTTGTCTTCCTTTGACTATCCTTTGCATAACTTAAGCAGTGATGTTGCTGTACAATATCATTGCTGTATCAAGAACACATAAGTCAGTTAAAATTCTGTAGTTGCATAGCCACTGTATAATTACCATGTTGTTACACTCTGTGATCACAGTGTATAACATCAGGTTCTTTGGTCCATAGGTAGTAACTAGGCATGCAGTCCAGGAAGAATTGAAGGAGTCTAGCCATATTTGATCAGAGTATGTCTAATTAAGTGACTTACATAAAGTCACACACTAGTTAATGAAGGCTGAGAGAATCAAACCTTGGACTATGAAGCATCATGTGAAAAGCTCAGTCTTAATCCTCTGTGCTTAATGCCACACAACAAAGTTTAGTCCTTTAAAAAGTGAAACAGCAATGAGATATTCATTTCTATCTTTGATATTACTCTGAACAGCACAAGTTTGAGTCCTACATGTTTAATACACATGACAACGAGTCTGAGCTGTTAGTGGAGGTTGAAGGAATAGGTGTTACTTTTATTTACATCTAATACAAATTTGAAGTGGTTTAACTCTGAAGTGTCAGTTTCAGAGAAGGGAAGGGATAATTACTTAGTGGAGGGTATAGGCAAAAAGGGATTTGAATATTATATGAAGGTCCACATAGGAAAAAGAAAGTGCTAATGAAGTGTTAAGGAACACTGAAGGCGCTGGTTAGTGGCTGTAAAAGAACATCCGGTAAACAGCAATCATGTGAAGTTTGATTTACTTTACACGTGGAACTAAAAGGATGGAAGATAAGAACAATTTTTTTATATACTTCTCCCAACCCAGCCTGCTTCACTATCAGATGTCCTCTATATTACTACTGTAACCATGTACCTTAGATCCCCAAGTGATCTTTGCTGGCTATACTTACAGTAAACCTAAGACTAGGTAAGCCCCAGTCTACTTGGGGGGAAATGGTCAAATTTATGATACACACTTCTAGTACATGGGGAGCAAGGGGTTCGATGGGAAATATGGCACTTTTAACAGGAGCTGTCAGGTAGTTGAGACAGTCAGAATCCCTAGCTGCTTGTGGAATGGTGTATGCAGAAACTTCACTTTATGCCACGACCATAAGTAGACCGCGTCTGAAACTGCTGACCAACAGCAGGAGTCACCACCACCAGACACTACCAGTGATCCAAGTCTGTTCTTATTCTTGGGCCACTAGTTGTGACACATGTCCTGCATCTCTACCATTGGGTCAGTTAAGACAAGGACAAAGGTTGGGGATTTGAAGGGCAGTGTACTTTAGTTATTGAAAGTTTATGGTGGCAGGATAAGTAGGGCATTGGAAGTAGTGTTAGCACCATGCAGTATCTCTAAAGGGAATCAGTGAGGGAATTCAGGAGGTTGTGTTTGCAAGTCTGAGGAAAACAAGGAAAGTAATGAAAGAAAAAGAGAGGGAAGACTGGATGGATGAAATCTGCCACTGACAAGAATAAAGGGCAAGAGGGAAAGATTTTAACATGATGGAAACAGCTGTGACACTAGAAAGTTGCACACATTTCAGGGAATCAGAAAAGAGAGGTGGGGAATGCAAAAGTCCATAGCAGACAGAGCAAGGAATAGTCGAGAAATTCCTGAAATGTGTAAGTTTGTTTGTGTCTTTCGGCTTTTCCCGGTTAGGGGTCGCCACAGCGGAACTCTGGTCTGCTAATGATTGGCAGTAGATTTTTACGTGCTGGCTTGCCGGGCCTAACGCACAACCTTCAACAAAGGAACGCCCATTCACGCATGTCACCACACAGAAGACGCTCTAACTGAGAGTCGAACGGGCAACGTCTAACTGTGAGCATTTGAAATGAGTCAAGATGCGGAGGTCTTGTTATTGAAAGATATAGCAATTCTCGCAAGAGTTCCTTTATTTGTGGTCGCCCTCAACATGACCCTTATTTGGGTGGGTCTTCTTTTCTCAGAGAGGAAAATGTCTGGACTTTCAGGCATTGCAGCACTCATGAATGCAATGTAGCATAGCAGCACATAAGGTATAAAGGTAGGTGTATAGTATACCATTTTGAAGAAGATGTTTCTGCTTACACAGCAAATGTTCCTCAGAACCAACAACACAATGTTAAAATGGCCGACACCATTCTGACTGCTGCCCTACCTCAGCATCTAACAATGAGTATGCCCTGATCATGCTCATTTCTTTAGAGAGATGAGTTGGCATTGCTCACCATTTCTTTCTCATTCCACACCAGCCTAACTCCTAGCCTGCTAATCAAACTCAGGTTATTTCTTTTGATAGGCAAGGCTTAATTAAATTCTTGCCTTGGAATTTTAAAATAATGAATAAACTCAGCCAGTTTAAAGATAATGCTTAAATCAATATGAAGGTTAAGGGTAGAAGAGAAAGATTCCTGAAATGTTAATGTAGAACAGTAAAATTTGTAAAACAATGTCAATTGTCTTTTAATGGAAACACTATAGTGTGTTATGTTTCATTTGCAGTAATTCTGGAGAAGTATATGAGGTGGGATATTACAAAGGGCCTTTTTTTATAGTTTTCTGATCCACTGTCTAGCTACTCCAGTGATGTATTCTAGCCTCATATTTTCAAAAAGAACTAGGTCAGCTATCACATTACAGACAAGACAGTGGTTACCTCTAAGTAACATGTAACAAATTAAATATAATGACAGTTCATGCAAAGCCAACTACTTATCACCTTTCCTTCCCAACGAGTGTAATAGTGTCCTTCCAGGTAGCTTTCTTACAAGTATGAGGCTCCTCCTGTTCTTAGTTTCCTCACTGACTCTTAATTCAGAACTACCGAACAATATGCAGTTTCCACAGCAATAGCAAAATGGCCTTGGGCTATATAACTCTACTGCCATGATGTGTGTATTTAAATTAAACTTTTAATAACCATGTACATAGAAGAATGTCATGAGCAAGTATGGAAAACTTAATCACTCTTGTTGATTGTGAACAATGTACATGGAAACCTCATGAACAAGTATTTAAAGCTGTATTTCTCCTATGAATTCTTTTCAATGAATATTACATAAGACATTCAATCTCTGCAACTCTGTGAGATAAACTTATTTTTCTGTGCATAACTTTTATTACTAAATCAAGAATAATTGGCTGTTAGAGAATGAGGAAAACTTAAAAAGATAGACGGGAGAAATAATCTTAGCATTTGTTGCATTTCGAATAAAATTATGAGAAATAACAGTGTAAATTATTTGATCAACTGCCTGCTGAAAAATTTAAAGATTAAGTGCCATTAATTTGACTATTTAAAAGCAATACTTCATGATATTTTTCCTGCTTGTAATCACTAACTTATTTTTAAAGGAAGCTCTTCTTAACAGCCATCTATTGAAAATTTAACTTTTAAAAGTGCTGTGAATAATATAAAAAAGATGACTGTTGACATACTCTTTCAGTTACTACTTCTCTCAGGGCATACTGACATCACTGGAGAAGCAGGCCTTAATTACTTAATTGGTGAATTGCTAAAAAATTGCAAGCAATTAGTTCTCTGTCAAACTGCTAATTAGATTAACAGCTTTTGGCAGAAAACAAAGTGCTTTACAATTGTTTAACAAATTATAGTCCCCTACTCTTTCACACATTCCATGGGAAAATGTATTTGGGCTTCTGAACATTCGAAGAAAGCCTTTATCAAAGTGATCCAAGTATCCACGTCAAGAAGAGGTAATGGCAGGCCACCTGTCTCCATTTTTTTGCTATTCACCGCAGTTTTTGAACTTACAATTTAGCTTAGAGGGGTAGTATTTCATTTTATAATAATACGGTAGTAAAAACAAAAATAAACATGTGATTAGGAAAATGGGAAGACTTTTTTTTCAATTATTCTTTAAACAAACTGTCAGAATGCAAATATCACTTATAAAACCAAAAAAACCAAGAGCTCCTCCAAGATTAATAATTATAACATTTATTTCTTATTTGGATATGGAGCATATTCTACAAACTGGCTGCACAAACCCTCTTGTGATGCTGTGCAACAACAATATAAAATTTGAAAATGTCTAATCTCAAACAATGGAAAAATGTTGGTAGTTCCCTGAAGAAAGCCTTTAAAAGGAATGGCATTACTGCCCATACCCTGTATCCATCCATAGTAAAACGGTTTTGCCTAATGACACAATAATCTTTAAGTTCTATGAGGAACTTACTTCCTTTCTTTAAAAAAAAATAATATTTTACCAGCTGTGAAGAAAAGGTTTGAAGTTAGTTGTCTGTAAACAGGCAGGGTGATATGAATAACTGGAAAATAGTTGTTTCAGAAAAGAAAACAAGAGATAAGAATGACTGAAAAGTAAGACAGAAGACATATATAATGCAAGTCTCATTGGACTATATTCAGAAGTACATAAAAGATTGTGCAATCCTGTTTTTGCCAGAATTGCGTAATGCATTGTGAGGGAGTGATTCCAAGCCTAATGTGGTGATTCAGTGGTTTGAAGGCTGTAGTATGTAGTTCTATAATGGTATTGCTGGGTAGTGCTGTATGCAAATGTTGCAGTCTATTGGTTTAGCTAATGTAAATTAGTAATGTATTCTACCCTAGATCAAAACACTGAGATGGAAACAGCAAAGCAGAGTGATTCCAAGGCAATCCTTACTGCATTATTTTTAAGCAAAGCAGTGAAGAGTGATTACAGAGGTTTAATAGTGAACAGCCGTCACTGTCTATGGCAGAAGCAGACTGTTATCTCTGAAGAAAGTAAATACTTTGAAGCTATGTGCATGTGTGTAGTGATATGTATGTACAGCGGCACGATTGTCACTTTATCAAAGTGTGTGTGTGTGTTAAAGTATGTATGTGTGTATATGTTCATGTCTGTTCATGTGTCCGTGTTTATGTGTGCATGCATGACTCTGCATATCTGATTGTTCAGGTGTCTGTGTGTGTTTGTTTCTGTGAATGCTTGCTCAACAGTGTTGTACATCTTTGGTAGGGAGAACAAGTGTCTAGCTCATCGTTATACTCAGATCCATGCAAATGAGTACTTGATGAAATTCTGATTGATGTGACTCATTAATGTCTCTGAATCACTTGTTAGCACTATACAATTGTACAGCACACCACTGAAGCACGAGTAATGTTGTGGTGATAACGTATCTAAATACCCCTAGCATGAAATGAGGGTATACATTTATAGTGACAATTAGTGGGTATGCATTATGTTGTTAAAGGCTGATAGTTATTCAATGAGAGAAATTTAGATTTTTGGTGAATGTACTGAATATGTCAACTTTTTTTTTTTTTTTTTTCATTTTACAAGACTAGCATTACCAACAGAAGGAAGGGGTGGCTGTCAGAGCCACCATGGCTACCAGTTATGTAGCAGCCTCATTATGACACTCCGGGAGAATAAAGTTTGTAAAATAATGTCATGCTCATTAATGTAATTTTGTACTGTGGTGTTATTAATGATGGTTTTAGTAGGAAAAGGTACTAAAGATGAACTAAAACTTTTTTCTTTGTTGTTCATCGATATCAGCACATCATTTTTAGAGTCCACTAGCCACTTTGACCTACAGATTATTGTATTTTTAGACATGTTTATATACAAAAATGTTCATAGGGGTAAAACTGATGTGCCTGTCAGTTCTAAAAATGTTGCAATTCATTATTTCATTTTGACAGTATGCAGTCTTTGTACACTTTGTATTTAACAACAAATATGGCCAACAGCCAGTTTGTGAGACTTAACAATCTTATGACAGAGGAGTTTTAGAAAAAAATATTGCCAAGCTATAAAATGTACAGATGGTGTTCATAGCTCTAGCCCTTCACATTTTCTTAGCAGTAATCTGCAAAGAGCAGTACTACATGCCTATACAAATCACATCTTTCAGGATGACTATGAAAATGTGGAGGTGTTTTGTTGAACACACCTCCCTATCACAAAAACCTAACATGCTTAAGACATAAGTGATAGGGGGACAGCAAATACACAGGTAAGTGGCATTACATGTTTGTGTATCAGTAGGATTTATAGAGATGACTCTAAAAGGACATTATTTGCATATTAAATGAGTAAATGGCCTTGAACTTATGCCAGTAAGCAGCAATTTACCATAACAATACAGAATTGCAAGGGAAGGGAAAAAAATTTGTACTGCAATGCATTTTAAAATGAAGTAGAATTGTTGACAGTGATTTTTTATTGTATTTTAGTGCTTCTGCATGCATGGACAAACTATTCAATGGGTCATAGGGGAAATTAATCATGTTAGTGCTTGTGGATAATTATCATACTACTGAAGGGATTGTGGGGGAAATGTTTCACTTTGGTGTCAGTGAAGTGCTTGTGCATGCATGGTCAGACTACTGAAGTGATCACTGGGCAAAATAATTAATCTTGTGTCATTTTAGTGTTTGTGCATTCTTAGACAAACTACTCAAGGGGTTGCTGGGGGAAATAATTATTAATCACAAGAACAAACACCTTATTAGCATAAACCATGTTTCACAATTTCTCTTTTCCATCTCATAGGTTCATAGGTAGGTACTAGGCTATTGGCCCTAGGGCCTATACAAGCCTAGCCAAAAAGGTACCCTGGCTTTCGCCACCCAAGAAAATTATTTTCCTGTGCCCCTGTCGAGCAGAGCCACTGAAGTGATCCCCAGGGTGAATTTCTATTACCCATCCAATCATCAAGAGTTTTCTTGAAGAGTCCTAATGAGGAGCTCTGTTTGACATAAATAGGTAGTCTCTTCCAGAGTATGGGAAGTCTCTGGGGCAGGAATCTATCCCTCCAGCATGTTCTGTTTATTGTGGTGACAAGGTTTAGGTCCCTAGAACATGTAAATCGGAGGGATTGGGATTTATTTAAGTGGAGCATGTCCAACAGCTCTGGGTTTGACATAGCTTTGTATGTTAGGCAGAGATCGCCTCTGAGTAGGCGATATGTGACGGAGTAAAGCTGGAGTTTTTTGAGACAGTCTGCGTAAGGCATCTGTTTGAGGCCAGTAATCCTCTTTGTGAGGTATTTTTGCGGCCTTTCCAGTTGTTGTAGATGTCTTGTGAGGTACATACCAAAAGGGGCATTGTACTCTATAATGGGTCTAATGAGTGATGAGTAGAGGGGAACAGTGACCTCTTTTTTTCTGGATAAGAAACCTTTTGTGATGAGGTGTGCCATGTAGAAGGATTTCCTGACCACTGTGGCGATGTGATTATCAAAGGAGAGACTACTGTCCACCTGTGCCCCAAGGTCTCTTATCACACTTTCGGTGTTAAGTAGACTACCGCCTATGTGGTAGTTCATGGGTACAGAGTTTTTACCAAAGGGGATGACAATGCACTTTTTCGCATTGAGCTTGAGACCATGTCTTTGACACCAGGCATCTGTCTCAGTGAGGCCCTTTTTTAGGATGTCCACATCGTTAGGAGTTTCAATTATGGCTCCTAGTTTGCAGTCATCTGTGAATTTAGTTAGCCAAAGACCTTCTGTGTTAGCATGTACTTCAGAGAAGTAGATACCAAACAGGAGAGGACCCAGGACTGAACCCTGTGATACTCCACTTGTCACTGGTCTGAAGTCTGATTTGGAGTCTGCTACTTTCACAGTGTGGGTTCTATCAGTAAGCCAGTTGGCAACCCATCTTGTGACATAGGAATTTATACCTAGTTTAGTGAGTTTATCTATAATTCCAGAGTGGGGGACGGTGTTGAACACCTTGGCGAGATCTAGATAGGCTGTGTGAAACACCTTACCCTCATCTATGGCTTTGGTGACTACTTCAAAGAAGTCTACCAGGTTTAGGAGACATGATCTGCCTTTTACAAACCCAAACTGTGTGGGGTCCAGAGTTTGGAGATCTCCAATGTCTTCGTTTATGAGTTCCATGATGATACGTTCCATGGCCTTGCAGACAAGGCTCGGCAGGCTAATGGAACGGTAGTTCCCAGGGTCTGTTGTGGCCCCCCTTTGTGGAGTAGGATAACTGTGATGGTGCACCATTCAGTAGGCACAAAGCCTGAGGTGAGGCTATGATTGAACATGGTACTTAGGTGGGGTGCCAGTTCATTCTGTAGTTCATGTAGAAGGCAGCCTGGGATGTTGTCAGGTCCCATGGATGCTGTGTTCTTGGCTTTGGAGAGTGAGGTTTTTACCTGTGCAGTCGTGATTTTGCATTTGTGTAAATGACCTGTATGAATCTTGCCTTTGCTATTCTCATTGATAAACATCAGGGATAAGCCTATCGCATTTGTGCAAATGACTAGGAATGCCACTCTATATCTGTCAAGATTTGACAAAAAAGGTTTTCTTTAAGAGATTGTCCTGATTAATTATTAGCCAATGCATGCTGTAGTAGGGCTACATTTTTGATATAGAAAACATTAAATGAGCGAGAAAGGGTTGTAATCATTTCTGAAAATGGAGAATTTTGACAGCACATTCTGAATATTTGATAGAGTGTCTAATTCCACAATTCTTTAATGAGAGAAGTTTTAAATTAAGAGCTATTATCAAGAGATATAATACATCTAAACATTTTTGATAACATAAAGGCTAATTCTAAAAGTCATTAAACTAATTCAGGTTACAACTGATGCTACAAAAAGAGGAACAGCAAACTAAATAACCATATAGTAAAGTATTAGTTCATGAAGGTGGACTAATACTTTACTAAATGGCTATTTAGTTTGCCATTCAACTTTTTGTAGCACTAATTATAACCTCAATTAGTTTAATTAGTTTGAGAGTGGTTACAAATCAGTAACTCTTCTTTTTTGGTGATTACTTCTAAAAGCCATTTGTGCAATATGTGTAGACTTACAATCCCCAAACTTATCATTGAGAGGAACAAGTTTTATTGCTCTAACACCATAAAGGCTTATAACCCTGTAGGTATAGTGTATGTGTGCCTCAAATTATGTACATATGCACCACACCCACCTGGCTGAATTGTGATTTATTTTACATTGGCAAAACCATTTTTATACTGCTAATCAAAAGCAAAAAAAAAAAAAAAAATAAGGCATACTAAGGTATTTAGACTGAAATTCTGAAGTTTTTGATTGGGTCTGCACCAATCCAAGAGTAATTAATAAGATATGTTTTATATAAAAAAAAACATTTTTGAGACAGACGATACTTCCAAACTTTATTGGTAACAACAGGGTTACATATAAATGTCATTTCCGCAATATGTGTAGATTTAGTATTGGAAGGAACACTTTTAGTGTTCCAGCATTATGAAGACTTATAGTTATTACCTGGTACATTTATGCAGATTATCTGGAGAATGCAGCTACTTGGCTGAATTGATTCATTTTAATTTGGCAAAACTAACAGGATGTTTAGATGCAGAATATACAAACATGTATACTGTTAATCAAAAGCAAATATTATTGTATTGTTCAGGAATTTTTCAGGCATTTTATGAAATGCAAGGATTTCAAAAAGGTTTTTTTTTTCTGTGATTCATCATGTGCCTGAGAACCTTTGGGGGTTGTTGTGATAATTTACTAAGTAATCATGAATAAAAATGGCAAATTCTTGATTCTTACAGATTGTGTGGATTGAATTAGAGTGTGGATTTTATATATTTGAAAAATAAGACAAACAAGAGAATAATAATTTATATTTTTTAATCTGTCAACAGTTGTGTGGATAGTCTTGTGACATGTTTTAATCATGTGGTAATTTTTTTGTTGTAAGTGACAAGAGGACTAACTCAACTATTAAATTAATTTTCAAGATGTTGTATCTCTCTGGCATTTAATACAGAGTATTAATGTTATTAACTCACAAGTTAAATTCTGGGGTACGGGGTTTGATTCCCACAGTCTTCATTTACTATTTTTGACCTTGAGCAAGTCACTTAACAAAACAGTGGTTGATTGTAAGGGGGGATTTTGGTTGGGCTTCCCAATGGCTCCCTGGATTGCAAGTCTGTCAACTACTTTTGTATATCTTCTGCTATTTTATCTACTCTGTTTTAGACTTTTGGAAACCTTACTGTTGTCTTGTATCATACCTCCTTTATTTGACATCAAAGCAAGTTTGGACAGAAAATGTGAAATACAAACAGAAAGAAAATGAATTAAATGCTGTTCATTTGCATAATTATTTAGACTAGTATAAAGTTTATGTAGTTCTCAACAGCAGTAAGGCAGTATGTTGTTTTTTCTTTGAGAGTCTATACTTAACTTAGATGACAATCTGTTCATAATTTGGTTTTGCATATTACTAAAGTACTGTTATGAATTTAATTTTGTTTAATAATGCTTCATTTATGTAAAAGTAACTTTTTCCTGATTTAACTTTTCTGAGCATGTGCTAGTAACATGGACACTTTTAGTTTAAGTTTTAGTATGAATTGTGAGTGCTTAGAGTGCTACTGTTTTAATGTAGATTGTCTGTTCACCTTGAAAATATGTCCTGTATGTGGCTTTATAATGACCCCAATTTGAAAAGCTAAGTTTTTGCTTTTTATATCACTAACGTTGAGGTAAGTGAAGTTTTAGTCAAGTAAAAAGTATTTATACAGAATGCAGCATTCATTTTACTTTCTGCTATAAATTAAGTCATAGTGCGTAGAATTTGCCATGATATACATTTCATTGCTATACTTCAAATTCTGCAATGTTCTGGCTGATTTTATGAATATGTTCACATGGAAATTATAATTTATACAATACATATAAGACTATTAGATCATAAGTGACAAAAAATCTGATGTTGTTTTGGTTTGTTTATATTCTTTGCCAGGGCTAGTCTTAGGCCAGTTGGACCTATTTGGTCCAATAGGGCTTTGCTTCCTTAGGGGACTCTCCACTAGGCTATGAACAAATCATTATGCTTTAAGTAGTCCCAATGTTTGACAGAGAAACACTATAGCAAACACAAGGCATTTTCCTATTGGTAGTCTTTCTCCTATAGTAGCAACAAGTGTTGTTAGTGGATCGAGCATTATTTCCTGTCATGCACTATACTAGTGAGTAGTCCAGTATTACTAGTAATGCCAGCTTTATGATTCCTCTATGGCTCACAGCGTTACCTGTTTCCACTGCCATAGTGGTCAATTGCTATAGCTGACAGGATTTTCAAACTCAAATTTGTTGGATTAACCACCTGGTTTTCTGTAACACACCAGTTATGTCTTGAAAGATAAGACCAGGCTTAATTTGAAGACAGAGTGAAAGATGTACTATGTTTCCTTTTGCTTCTCTTGCTGACATTGGGTTTATGATTGGTTGCTAACTAATACAATTACAAGGAAATTGGTTGAATAAACATTCTCATCACTATGAAAAAAAATGCTGGTAGGATAAAGCAAATAACAGATACTGTAATACGAAGTAATGGCTGATCACTTAGATTTGTGACAGAATGTTAACAATTCAATAGTATGGCAGAGACATGCTTATGTGTGTATGTGTGTATGTGTGTGTGTGTGTGTGTGTGTGTGTGTGTGTGTGTGTGTGTGTGTGTGTGTGTGTGTGTGCGCGTGTGTGTGTGTGTGTGTGTGTGGTGTGTGTGTGTGTGTGTGTGTGTGTTGAGTGGTGGGAGTCAGACGTGCACAGAAAAAATGATTCCTATTGCTGAAGGCAGGAAAAGCACTATAGGAGTTTTCATAGTTTCCGAGTTGCATATAAACTATGAGGGCAAGCAAAAATGCAAAGACAAAAGATATTTGGAGAGGACTGAGGAGAGGTTTGGCGGATAGTGATATTATTATTATAAGCTGAACAAACTTGGGGGTATTGCATGTTCTAAAACACAAAAGATTCCACTGCAGATGGCCCTACTGGATGTTATTGACAGACAGCAAATAATCCTTTGCTCCCAAAACTTAAGGAATGATTAAAAAGTAACAAAATCAAAAGCAGTCCCACCAAAACCCTGGATAAACGTTCTTGCTCGTAAAAAGATAAAATTATAAACATAAAATGCAAAGAGCAGGAACGAAGCAAGGTCTTCTTTCTTCAAAATCAGAATTTATTGCCAACTAAAAAAACGGTCAGGATAAGCGCTTTCACTCAACAGAGCTTCATCAGATCAACATTATACAGACCAGTTGCACTAGGAACATTAAAAGCATTTTCAAAAATCAAAGTACCCTATCACAAACTATGTCCAATTAAAACTAATTGATCTCACATTATACTATTAAAGTGACAGCAGTACATACACAAAAAAGAACAGAGCATATATATTAAAGGCATACTAAATGCAAGTAAAAACAGAAATACAAAAAACATCATGTTAAAGATTATCTATCGTGTTAAAAAATCACAAATCTACTTGAGATAAAATAAAAGAGCTACAAAAACTACCAAGGGGAAAGTGGAGTAGTAGACATCACACCAAAGAGAGGAATGTATACATACATGGGCCAGAAGGCATAGTGAGAGCAGAATAAAAAATGAAAGCTAGAACTTAGTGTTCCTGCGTTTCTTAAGCATAGGTTTAATAGAGGCCCTTTCGTTGAGACCAAGTCCTCTATCTGCCCTTAGCCTAACAATCCACTGACTTTCCTTACTCTCGGTATGATTTCTAATGTCTCCTCCTCTAACATTAGGGGTAATGGCTTCAAGGGCTCTGAACTTGAAAACATGTTCATCTCCTAACTTGGAGATATGTTTAACTAGTGCGTTATGTTCAGATTTCTTCTTAATGTCATACAAATGCTCTCTAATCCTTTCCCTGAACTGTCTATTAGTTTTCCCTACATAAAATGAACTACATTTCTGGCACACTGCCAGATAAACTATATTAGTAGTCCTACAATGGGCATATACTTTCGTCTCAAACTTTTGGTGTAGGTCAGGGTGCCAAAATTCTTTATTAGAGTCTATAAACGCACAATAATTACAATTTCCACATGGTTCTGTAAAGCCATGGCAGAAGATTAATCTCGAGGTAAGCAGACGATACCTCCAGTTGCTAATTGACTTTTTTGTACCAGAAGAAGCTTCACTTGTAGAGAAGATTAAGCGACAACAAAGCTTCATCTTCAATAACTTTTCTAATGTGCTTGTGGAACCGCTGTTCGAAAGTTTGCTTGATGGAGTATCTGCGTTTGAACGCAAGCTGCTCCAGCAGAAACGTAATAAGATTGTTAGGGATACCAAAGACTTTAGATCTGGTCATGTGTTTATTTGGCCTAGATACGGACAGGACAATTCAAGAGCTACTACTAGTGACTTTAATATACAGAGGACAGAAGCACCGAGAACTAGTGGACATTTTCATATGAATGATCGTGTTGTTGCAAACGATAATATACGTAAAGTTAGTCACACTGTTGTTAGCTCTAATAGCAACACTGTCTTTAATCAACAATGTACCATTGATGATTCTGTTGGTAAGAATGTTGAAGTGCATGTGATGGCAGAAACGTGACAGCCATCTGCCAAAGCTAAGAATTCTGATAGTGTTGTTAACAATTGTGTCTTAGTCAATGCTACTAGTATTGATCTATTAGAGGAAGGTATAGTACCTAACATTGTTTCTACGGAGAAATTGTACCCTGAGGTCCGAATACAAAAACACACTGTCACCAATAATTCTGTAGATAGTGAATTGGTTGTTAGACCTAAGGAGAGAGTAAGTGTACCACTACACACACTCAAACCAGGGGAACCACTCCCTTTTCCCTTACCAGTACGGAAAGAAAAGGGTTTAAGGAGAAGCAGATCTATGAGCAGAGGCCGACAAAAAAGGAAGTTGTTGGACGACCTCCTACCACATCAGACTATCAAGAAGATGTGGACACATCCCAAATAATAGCTGATATGGTAGATATTGAGATGCCCTCTAGTTTTGGAGCCTCAGACACTTTAGTTTGCAATATTTCTAGCTATGTTTTGTCTAGTGCAGATGAAAGCCTACTTAATAAAGGCCTCAGTTTTATTCCTAGTAGTTATAGTAACTTTACTGAGACAGTAATAGATTTGAAGCTATTCTGTAGAAATGTGATGCTACAATTACAGTTTAGGAATCAGCATACCACAACCAGTTTGGCTGAGGGCCATACTGAACAGTTACCCCGCTTTAAAAATCTAAGTAGTTATATTCCTATTCATCATCCTCTTTTAGAAGCTTATTTGAAAATGACAGAAGATGAGTTATTTGACTACTTTAGTAGAGATAGGAATTTGATACATAAAAGAAAAGGTAACCTCACTTTTGAGGAGAGGAGAAGCTTACAACAACTACAAACACTTGATTCTATTATAATAAGACCAGCCGATAAAGGTGGTAAAGTGGTCATTATGGATACGCCTTATTACCAGAGTGCTATGTATGACCTACTTAATGATAGATTTTATAAGGAGATTGGATGACAAGAGGTATTTGGTATTATTAACCATGTTTATAATTCATTGTCAGATATGCTCCAGGGTATGACCATAGATAAAGAATTGTTTGATTATCTTAACATTTCTACCCCTACAATTCCTGAGATCCAAGACCTTCCTAAGATACACAAGGATGCCAGTAAGCCTCCTATGAGACCTATAGTCTCTGGGCAGGGGTGGGTAACTGAGCATCTGTCAGTGTATGTTGAAAAACATTTGAGACCAGTGCTTTCTAAAAATAACACAGTACTCAAAGATTCGAAACAGTTTTTGCTTGAACTATATGACTGTTTGAATGCTCATGAAGAACAAGATTTGATACTAGTTACCATGGACATACTATCTCTATTCACAATGCTACCTAATGTTTTAGGAATTGAGTATATTTCCAGCTATCTTCAGAGTCATAGCAACTACTCTGTCGTACAAATAGAATTAATAGGCTTGCTCCTGGAACTCATTTTAGGGAACAACATCTTTCTCTTTCAGGACCATCTATATCAACAGCAGGATGGCATAGCGATGGGTACCCCATGCGCTAATAGCTATGCCAATATGTTTTTGGCATATTGGGAAGGTGAAGTTCTCTTTCAGAGTACTGAATATAGGCAGCATGTGATCTTTTATCGTCGTTTTGTTGACGATGTGTTCCTTTTGTGGAGAGGAGGGGAGGACACTTTATTATCCTTCCATACTATGCTCAATAACTTGACAGGGTTTTTAAAATTTACGACTGAATATTCCAAACAGAAGGTAGTGTTTCTCGACTTATATATAGAGAAATTGGCATGTGGCTCTTTTAACACAGGTGTCTACAGAAAACCTTGTTATCATAACACCTTGCTGATGAGGACTAGTATGCACCCTCCACACATCTTCAGGAATATTATCAAAGGCCAAGGAATGAGGGTATCTAGGCTTAATGCCACAGAAAAAGGCTTTATGAATGAATTGAATCATCTTAGAGAACGCCTTATTGATAGGGGCTATCATAGTAATGAAATAGAGCATAACCTGACTAATTTATCAGAATTGAGATCAGGTGGGGCAGCTCGATATTTTGAACCACAAACTATTCGAGCTGAGTTATCACCAAGGGATATATCTAGTGTTAGGGTCATCACTCCATACACATCAGATCACTACGTACTTAGAAATATTCTACAGAAACACTGGCCTATTCTATGCGTAGATGAGGAACTACGGCATATGGTAGGCGAGGAACCTACTTTTAAAAATAAATACAATCTCAAAAGATTGTTGTGTTATCCAAGGAAAAGGGGGATATGGCAGATGCAGGCTTTACAGAACCATGTGGAAATTGTAATTATTGTGCATTTATAGACTCTAATAAAGAATTTTGGCACCCTGACCTACACCAAAAGTTTGAGACGAAAGTATATGCCCATTGTAGGACTACTAATATAGTTTATCTGGCAGTGTGCCAGAAATGTAGTTCATTTTATGTAGGGAAAACTAATAGACAGTTCAGGGAAAGGATTAGAGAGCATTTGTATGACATTAAGAAGAAATCTGAACATAACACACTAGCTAAACATATCTCCAAGTTAGGAGATGAACATGTTTTCAAGTTCAGAGCCCTTGAAGCCATTACCCCTAATGTTAGAGGAGGAGACATTAGAAATCATACCGAGAGTAAGGAAAGTCAGTGGATTGTTAGGCTAAGGGCAGATAGCGGACTTGGTCTCAACGAAAGGGCCTCTATTAAACCTATGCTTAAGAAACGCAGGAACACTAAGTTCTAGCTTTCATTTTTTATTCTGCTCTCACTATGCCTTCTGACCCATGTATGTATACATTCCTCTCTTTGGTGTGATGTCTACTACTCCACTTTCCCCTTGGTAGTTTTTGTAGCTCTTTTATTTTATCTCAAGTAGATTTGTGATTTTTTAACAAGATAGATAATCTTTAACATGATGTTTTTTGTATTTCTGTTTTTACTTGCATTTAGTATGCCTTTAATATATATGCTCTGTTCTTTTTTGTGTATGCACTGCTGTCACTTTAATAGTATAATGTGAGATCAGTTAGTTTTAATTGGACATAGTTTGTGACAGGGTACTTTGATTTTCGAAAATGCTTTTAATGTTCCTAGTGCAACTGGTCTGTATAATGTTGATCTGATGAAGCTCTGTTGAGTGAAAGCGCTTATCCTGACCATTTTTTTTAGTTGGCAATTAATTCTGTTTTTGAAGAAAGAAGACCTTGCTTCATTCCTGCTCTTTGCATTTTATGTTAATGATTAAAAAGTCACAAAAGGGTATATGAAAAACTTTAGCATATGCTTTCATATTTCAGATGAACAGAACTCCATCAGAACAAAGTATTTAAAATATGTAAGAGGCATATCTAACTATCTCTCTCTCTCTCTATATATATATATATATATATATATATATATATACACACACATAAAGTACAACCCCGCTGTTGACTAGAAATTAATAAAGAGCCAATTAGCTTCTCCATAAAGTAACACAGCACAAAGTTGATTATATGGTTGTTGAAACACAACAGAGGATGAAACTAATAAAATAAGAAAATAAAAATGTTTTATACAAAAAAACTACCAAAATTATTGTTATACCTTAGCTGCCCTCAACCTGAGAATGGGAACAATTGAAACATGGTCATTTATACATGGTTTACTAGTGGCATTCAGCCTAAGCTACTACAATAACTCCTTATATTCAATAGTAGTTTCCCATAATCCACATTGCGGGTTATGCTCCACCTTTTTCAAAATTAAAAATAAAAGCCATCTAAAATTGTCACATTAGTAGAATGTCTGTAAAGAGCATTATTTGGATTTACTCTCAAAATGTCATAATTGTGTTTGTAAATGCACTATCTGAGGGAGGGCTCCATTTTGCCCACATAAAAAGTTGTGCATTTAGAACACTTAGTAAGATAAATCAAACCCTTGGTGTTACATTTAACTTTATATGGGAAAACCCATGTCTCCAAATTGTTTGTTAGTATCAAGCTGTCACATTCATGAAAAATTTGCATTGATTGTAACCACCACATTTTCTAGTATCCTTTGTTCAGCTACCAGCTTGTCCGTGATGGGGAACCCCCCTCACTGAGGTTCTTAACATTCTTGGCTCTCTTATACACAAAGAATGGTTCCTGTCCCACAGTCTCCACAACATAATCATATGTCTTTAAAATATTTCAGCTCTTTCTAACTATATTTTTAACTGTTTTAGACACTGAGTTGTACTGAAGGATTAAAGCCCTACTGAAAAGAGTAGAGGCAATAGAGTTACCAAGGGGCCCTGAAGATGGGGTAGTGAGACTGTCATTCCACGTAATAACTTCAACAGCCAGTTCCTAATACAGGTTTGTATTTGTCATCCCATCCCTCCATGAACTCATCACTGATGCATTTCACCAAGGTCTCAGGATAGCCTCTGTCCATAAGCATACATTCCAATTTCCTCTTTTCCTCTAAAAATGTTTATTTCTCTGAAATTGTTCTGGCAAGGCTGATGGACTGACCTTTAACTAAACTCTTTTTTCTTTTTTTGTGAAAGTGGGTGACAGATACTAAAATGAAAGTATGCATTCCAAAATGTAGGCTTAAGTTAAATATTAGGTGTAAAACACTTGCATGTAGAACACTAGAAATTCTATTATCTAAATAATTGATTTTCTTATGGTCAAATTGACATATAAAATTCAAAAAACTGATAGTGTTACCAATAAAATTCATAAAACTATAAATTTTCATTTCAGACCCATCCCATAATATAAACGTCATCCAAAAAATGAAAATATGCCTTGCATTATTTGGAATGTTCAGATACAAACAAGAAATGTCTCTCCCAGTATGACATTTCTGAATTGGCAAAGACTGGCGCACAAACTCACCCATTGCAACACTGTTGAACCTGTTTCAATAACTCCCCATCAAAATAAATGAAATTGTTATTCAAAATAGTGTCCATGAAGTCAACCAAGAGCTTAATGTCATTTCTAGACAAAAAGTCACAATCAAACTTATTGTAATGTGTGCATGAAAATTTACTGTTATTCATGGAGCTTTTCTCCCCGGACCTCCATTGAAAAAGGACCTGTGTCCAGTCAGACTTTCCCGATAAACAAATGTTAAATAAATAAATAAATCAAACAGAACTTCATGGCAAAATTCCAACCCAGTATATTGTGGGATGCTAGAAAACAGATCTACCACATCAATGGTGAGAAACTTCAGATTATCATACCACAAGTCAGATTTTAGTTCCCTTAGGAAATCCCAGGAATCATTTATCATATCTGTTTTCTGACCAAAAAGTGGTTTTAATAATCTGTTAATGACAGCAGCAAAAGGGTAGGTTTTGGACCCCTGGGCAGAAATAATTGGTCTGAAAGGTGGATTCATAATATTCTTATGTACCTTAGAGATTCTGAATAAGGTTGGAATAATAGGGGAAGCATTACATAAAAAGTCTAATAAAGATGGTGTACAAACTACAGGAAATCATCCCCCTACACTGCAGCTAATTACCAGCTGGCTGATGACTTGAATGCTTTTTATTGCAGGTTTGATAAGCCTGAGGCTACAAATGACAGTGTTACCAGCTCTGTCAGTGTTTAGACTTACACGACTCACTCTTCCACACATTCTCACATTCAGCCTGCATTAATTATCTCTGAGGAAGATGTGTATAATTGTTTTTAAAAGACAGCAAATTAAGAAAGCAGCTGGTCCAGATGGGGTTTCACCCACCTGTTTAAAAACCTGTGCTGATCAATTGGCTCCTGTTTTTACTCAGATTTTTAATAAATCATTAGAACTGTGTGAAGTTCCCTTATGTTTCAAACAAGCCACAATCATTCTAGTGCCTAAATATTCATAGTTTCATAGTTTCATAGTATAGTACTAGGCTATCTGCCCTGGGGCATTTGTAAGCCTAGCCATAGTGATGTGGCTTTTGCCACCCCATGAAATGGTACAAAAATGTACAGAATAAATTTAGAATACTGTGCCTCTGTCTAGTAGTGACACAGTGAAGGTCCCTTTATATAATATAATTAGTTTACTGTGCCCCTGTCTAGCAGTGACACAGATGTGACCCCTGGGGTAAACTTACGATCTCCCATCCACTCATCAAGATTTCTCTTGAAGAGAGTCAGTGAGGGGCTCTGCCTAATACGAACTGGGATCCTGTTCCAAAGCATGGGAAGCCTCTGGGTTATGAATCTATCCCTCCAGCATGTCCTATTCATACTTGTGCCAAGGTTTAAGTCTTTAGCTCTCGTGGTCCTGTTGGATTTGGATTTTTTGAGGTGGAGCATGTCCATCAGATCCTGATTGGACATGGCCTTGTACGTCAGGCAGAGATCACCTCTGAGCAGGTGGTATGCTACTGAATAGAGCTGAAGTTTCTTTAGTCTGGCAGAATAAGACATATGTTGGAGACCCTTGATCCTTTTGGTGAGGTACTTTTGTGGTCTCTCCAGCTGTTGCAAGTGCGGGTGAGGTACATACCAAATGGGGCATTGTACTCAATCATGGGTCTGATGAGGGAGGAATATAGGGGTACAATGACATCCTTGGATCTGGATGTGAAACCCTTCAAGATGAGGTGTGCAAGGTAGAATGTTTTTCTAACCACTTTGGCAACGTGGGTGTCAAATGAGAGGTCGCTGTCTACTTGGGTCCCTAGGTCTCTGATTACTTTTTCCGTACTCAGTGGGTTGCTGTCTATGTGATAATTTGTGGGTAATTTGTTTTTTCCAAAAGGGATGACTATACATTTTTTGGCATTTAGTTTAAGGCCGTGACTACGGCACCAGTTGTCCGTTTCAGTGAGGCCTTTTTGTAGGATGTGTGTATCTGCTGGTGTATCGACTATGGCGCCTAGTTTGCAGTCATCTGCGAACTTTGTCAGCCACAGCCCTCCCATGTTTGCTTTAACATCTGAGAAATAAATGCCGAACAATAGGGGTCCCAGGACAGATCCCTGTGGGACACCACTTGTGACTGGCTTTGAGTCTGACATTGCTCCAGCGATTTTAACTTTATGGGTTCTGTCCTTTAGCCAGTTTGCAACCCATCTAGTGACATAAGGGTTTACTTTTAAGCTGTTTAGCTTATCTATGATGCCTGAGTGGGGTATTGTGTCAAAGGCCTTAGCCAAGTCCAGGTATGCTGTATGGACTGCTTTGCCCTCATCAATGGCTCTAGTGACTGTTTCAAAAAAGTCAACCAGGTTTAAAAGGCAGGATCTGCCCTTTACAAAGCCGAACTGGGTGGGGTCAAGTGTCTGTAGGTCCCCTATGTCTCCAATTATGAGTTCCATAATGATTCTTTCCATAGCTTTGCAGACCAGGCTAGTCAAGCTTATGGGGCGGTAGTTTCCAGGGTCTGTAGAGGCACCCCCCTTGTGGAGTGGGACCACTGTTGCTGTACGCCAGTGTTCAGGTACATATCCCGAAGTAAGGCTAAGGTTAAATAGCATTTTTATGTGTGGGTTTAGCTCCTCTTGGAGTTCACGTAACATGCACCCCGGGATGCCGTCAGGTCCCATTGATGCTGTGTTTTTTGCTTTGTTTAGGGCGGTTCTCACTTGGACATCTGAGATGACAGGGAGATTACATTCAGCTGGGATAAGTATTTCTTTTTTTGGGGGTAAAGGAGGTGAGATGGCTACAGGCCTGTTGCTTTGACAACAGTGATCATGAAGACTTCTGAAAGGCTGGTATTAGCTCATTTGAAGGATATTACAGCTACCTCATTGGACCCCCTTCGGTTTGCATATCAAGAGAGCCGATCAGTGGAAGATGCAGTTAATATGGGCCTGCACTATATCTTGACAACCCAGGGACATATGCAAGGATTTTGTTTGTGGACTTCAGGTCTACATTATATACAATAATTCCAGAACTTCTTCAGTTAAAACTCTCCCAGCTTTCTGTTCCTGCTTCCACCTGTCAATGGACCACCAATTTGCTAACCAACAGGAAACAGCAGGTGAAACTGGGGAAATTTACATCTAAATATCACATGTTCAATACAGGTGCCCCACAGGGATGTGTGCTCTCCCCACTGCTATTTGCCCTCTACACTAATGGCTGTACCTCTAAGGACCCCTCTGTCAAACTTATTAAATACACAGACAATGCAAGTATTATTGGGCTCATCAAGAAGGGTGATGAGTCTGCATACAGACTGGAGGTTGAGCAGCTGGCCCTTTGGTGTAGTCAGAATAATCTGGAACTGAACAATCTTAAAACTGTGTAGAAGATAGTGGACCTTAGGAGTGGTACTTTAATATTATCCCCCTCTTTACATTTAATACTGCTGTGTCAGTTGTATAATCCTTCAGGTTTTTTTATTTGTAATCTCCCAGGACTTGAAGTGAGAGTCCAATGTAGGGTCCATCATAAAAAAGTCACAACAGCGAGTGTACTTTCTGTGACAGCTTAGGAAGTTCAATCTCCCACAGGAACTGTTAATTCAGTTCTATACAGCAGTCATTGAGTCTGTTCTCAGCTCATCCATAATAGTACGGTTAGGATCTCTGTCTAATCATGGCAAAAATAGATTACATCCGAGAGTCAGGTCTGCTGAAAATATAACTGGTGCTACTTTGCCCTCCTTACAGGACCTGTACTAGTCCAGAGTCATGAAAAGGGCAGGGAAGATCATCACCAACCCTTCACATCCAGGCCACCATCTTTTTGAACTATTAACATCAGCCAGGTATTATAGCTTAATACACACCAAAACAAACAGATATAAGATCAGTGTTTTTCCACAGGCCATCAAGTTCATAAACGGTTAACTCAGCTTATTAGGTTGGGGTATTCTTTTGCCCAAGCCTCCGAGAATTCTGCAATATCATTTACATATTGTTAAGACTTGTTTCTTTCAGAGTTTATTTCTGTATTTCTTGCACTGAGTTGGATTTTGCACCTTCTACGTATATGTATATTTACTTTTTTGTCTTGTTCTTAATAGTTGCATGTATGTTGTTTGCCTTGTTCTTAATAGTTGTATGCATGTCATTTATGTAATTCATACTTGGAGAGTCACTGACACTGGAATCATATTCCTTGTATATGTGATTCTGATTCTGATTCTGAAAAGAGTTTATTCCGCAATAGGCTATGTTGGCTTCATTTTTGGATATATTAATACAGGTATTAGTATTATATAACAAAAACATATCACTAATATAATTCAAAGAATCATACAATAAAACCTCACCATCCTTTTCAGATTTCATAACCCTCAAGGTCCTATCTTATGTTGTCAAGAATATCATGTTCAGTCTGGCTTAAATTAACAACTCTCGAATTTGTGCCCCTTTAGCATGAGCTAAACCATATAATTCATTATCACGCACTGTTGCAAGGATGGTGTAACAGAGGGTCAGACGGGGGAATGAAAATACTCTTTTTATTAAACAATCATACCCTTTTATAACCATCTGTATCCTCAGAATTAGATTGCAAAGCCAAATTTAATTTCTGGACAAACAACATTAACTTAAGCAATGCAGCTACCATATCAAAATTCTTGGTGGGAATAAACATGAAATCTTTGTCAAATAAAGAGCAATGTTCCTCATTTGTTGTGTCTTTTGGCTTTTCCCAGTTAGGGGTCGCCACAGCAGAACTCCGGTCCGCTAATGATTGGCAATAGATTTTTACGTGCCGAGTTGCGGCCCTGACGCACAACCTTCAACGAAGGTATACCCATTCATGCATGTCTCCACACAGAAGATGCTCTATCTGAGAATCGAACAGCACAACGTCTTACTTTGAGGCAATGCTACCGCAGCGCCACCACCGCAGTGTTCCTCAGTAATGTCCAAATAACTGTAGTTAAAAATCTTAAAAAACATTCTTAATAAAAATAATTGAATCCCACCATTCAAACTCTAATCATGCGGAGTGAGTATGGAAGATGATATGAAGCCCATGATGAAAGAAAAGGGTAGTAATGAGATGAGAACGTCCAAGAAGGTTAGGAATTATTCATGGTCTTTCTGGCCCCTCAAGACATCCCACAACCATTAGCTGCAGCCCCACTAACTCATTTGTACAGTACTTCTTGGCATATAAGGATATTAGATAATGGAACCGAGAGCTGGGGACCGTTATGAGTAAAAAAAAAAAACTTACCAAGTTTCATGTTTCAAAATCAGATAACTTTTTAGTAGCAGTGTATGCTTAGTTTTTCTGCAGCACCTCGCAAAGACATTGGAGGTATAGGTTGCTTGACTTACAAAGATAGCTTTTTACATTTATTTATTTATTTAAAGTTTAGTAACTAAGGCTGAGGACTCACTCTCCCTTGACCATTTTCTGTTTTAGCATAAATATAACCAAAGAAACAATACACTTTAATCAATATCACTGCAAGAGTAACAATGTAGGAGTAAGTATGCAGAGAGGTATAGGTCAGCTTAATGTATAGCATAGATGAACATGGTCATAAGAAGAAGTTATGCAATAATTCAGTTAGCAAAACAGGCAAAAAGAGTACCTGTACACTGCCATACCATTGTACAGTATAATATTTCTGTGCAAAATATAATATCCAAAGAGCAAAGTATTCACAGAATGTACAACTGTTAGACATATGATGTGAAGGAGAGTAAGGCATGAGTCAAATGAAGCAAAAGATGGGAGACATAAAACAGAAAAAAGGATAAAGGAATCTGGAGGGATAATGGGGAAATGTGCAGCTGTTTCAGACTGAGGTTCAGGAGATACACACCGTACAACAGGAGTCTGGGAACATGTCAGATCAGGATGCTCCAACCAGATGAAGCATTGTTTAGACAAAGGACATCAGTGGTCCATCCAGCAAGTACTTTATAGTGTGCCTGAGCTAGCAGAATAGACCCAGAGAGAGGAACTACAGGAGACGTTGGATCTGAGGCAATCCAAGAATCCAATTTTCTACTTCTGTTTTAACATGGTTTATTATCGACACATAGACTTATTGTTTTACTTTTAATTCACAGTACTAGCATATATTCCTGATATCTATTCTGAAGTAGCCTTAAGTCCTGGAACCCATAAAGTCCATGGACATTTGGTGTGGTAGATGACAGTATCAGCTGAGGAACCTTACCATAATGGTTAAAATTGGGTCCCACCGTTGCTAAGGCTGGCCCTGTTCTTTGCATAAAATCTACTTTAGTAGCTTGGTATACATTGAAGGAGCCCACTGTATACGGCTTCTGTTTATCACTAGCATTTTCTGATAAATTTTATCAGCAGGCATGTAAAGCATTGGTCATTACTTAATACAGTAGTACAATTTAATATTATTGAAGTGCTTTAGGAAATATCCCAACAAACAAACTTAGTTAACGGTATTATATGACATTAATGTTCCTCAGATAATAAGTAGTGAAGCAGATACATCACTTGCAACTTGGTTTCTTGTAAAGAATGCCTGAATGTACTTTTAAATATTGTAGTCTTTATGGATTGTGTAACAAGCTGGAACTAATGACTTTAGAAGGTATGGACTACTGAAACTGTTTTAATATAAATCAGATTTGAGACGTAGTTTGTTCGATATAACTGCTCTGTATAAATAAAATAAATGAAGGGTTTTGGATTCTGTTAAAGTAATTATAATATATTACCAGCATTCATTTTGCTTTGAGTGCCACATACATGTTTTGTGTATATGAATCTTTTAAGACATTTTGGGTATACATTTTTCTCTGTGACTATTGATTCTTTATGTTTATTGACTGAATAATTTGATAACTTAGGCTTTAAACTTTCGGCAGCCCTGAATGAAGATCTCTTTCCTTTAGCTGGATAATCTTCTGTCAGCTTTCAGTTCCTGTCAATTTGACATTTCAGTGGACAAATAAAATTGTCAATGTACAGATGTCTTTCAGTTCTATGCATACCACCTGGCAGACATTTTGTCTCTTCCTATCTTTGCTTCATTTCATGGCAAGACACTGCACAGATGTCCTAACCAAGTTTGTGTCATAAAATTATAATTACATCATTACTTTGAGTTTATGGGCACTTTATTATTGTAGTCTGTTAACTACTAAAACTTCTCTGGTATTTTATTACTCTTACAACCATAATTTTGTAGTTCATCTCTATTATAATTCTGTTTTCACATTTAATCCAAATGTTATTTTACATTCATTTTTATAACTTGCTTCCTTTCACTTCAACTATGAATGATCAAAGTGCAATCTGACAAAGATTAGAATCCCCAAATTCCACACCTTGAAGAAAATGGACAGAAAACACATTATGGTGGGGTGGGGGGCAAGCACGTCTGCAACCCCTAATGTGTGAAATAAGCCACAATATTTGAAAGAAGTACTATTACAGATAAATAAATCCATGGTTTATTTCTGACAGTGTAAAACACAGTGTATTTTATATGTATATTGAACATGCTTTTTTCCTTCTTATACAGTTATGTGCTCAGCCACATCTGATGGAAGTTTACCATTCCCTTTTGGAGTCTGTTGTATCCTTACTTAGCTTTGGTCATACCTGTGAAACTATTTGATGTTTTCTTCCAACATTTTCTTAATACAGTATTTGGGTAGGTCTCTGAAAACTTCCTTTGTGTGAGCTTTTTTTGTTACAAAAGCAAGAGAACAGGTATGCTCTTATTTGTTTGTGTCTGAGTGATGTCACTGCTCTTAGTATTTTTGCTAAGCAAAAGAATCCTTCCGAAATTCATTTTTTTGTTGTTTTTTTAACAAAGCAGTACATGTATATTTTTAAGTATATTTTACTGGTCTCATTGCAAATAATAATAATAATAAATGTGCTCAGTGTTACTTGTGTCTGATGGAAGCGTAGAGGTTTCAGATTGTACTGCAAGGAAAACTCTTAAGAGACCTATTTGAAAGTTAATAAAATAGTAATCATGATTGCCAAGAGATGGCTTGTGAATAATTAAAAAAATATACATTTCCTGAATACATTTTTATCTGTGAAAATGCACTGTTTTAATGCTTACTGTCCTGTTAAGTTAAACTGACAAGTGGGCACCTTTCCCTTTATTTTAATTAATTATATGGTTTTGTCACAATTCACATAATGGCAGGTGGACAGTGGAAGTAAAATGTACATATGAACTAACCATTTTTTTATTTGGACTGGATTTAAGATATTGCCTTTTTCGACTGCTCTGGTGTTCAGGACAATCAGGGGCATGAGGTTCATATTTGCGATAGAAAAAAAAAACTGAGAGAAGATAGATGAAGAAGATTTTAGGGCAGCAGGCAAGGTAATGACCAGCTGGTACAGTGAGTTAATGCAGCTTCTTTCTTTGTTGGTGCTGAACAGTTACAAGGAATATCTCTTTATGATGGGTTTCCAGTTCAGTGGCAGATAGAAAGTTAATGTAGGAGCTGAGAATGCATGTTCACCCAGGAGAAGTGCTATTAGACCTTGAAGTCGATCTCAAGAATTGAATAATTCAGTGACAGGAACAGCAAGCAATGATGTGAGACCAGCTAGTCTTGACAGCTATGCAGATGCGATAAGAGCATGGCCAGACCAGCATTACTGTTGTACAGATGTGGGAGGGACAACTTCAGGTTATCCACAAGAGGAAAATGACTGCAGTGGTAGTGAAGGACTTCTTGAAATTGAAAGCCATCTGCTGTGGTCAATTGACTGTCCGTGATTTTGGCCGGGTTAGTCTGAAGCTAGAGGAACTGTTTCATTTCCACTAAGGGAAACACAAGTTAAATCAATAAGAAATTATCTAGAATAGACCCAAGACTTGGATTACTCATAATCAGGCACAAGGATCTTGAGGATAGTGATAAGGCATGGCTCAGGCAAAATAGAATGCACCTTTCTGACCTAAGGGGTGGATCTAACCACAATCTATGTAAATGCTGCTATACTAATAGACTTGTATCATCTTTAGCAAATTTATCACACTCTGTATTTTTCACTTTTGGACACAATTTCTGACTACTTTGCACATGATTTCACTGTCCTATATAATTGCTCAGTACTGTCTTATGTCACTGTCCCTTCATCTTTTTGGATGGCTTTGTACTTATCTTTTTGTTTGTATTACTATGGAGCTTTTCTCCTTGGGTCTCCACTGAAAATGGGCTTCTGGCCCAGTTGGACCAACTGCAGTTAACGAATGTCAAATAAATAAATGAATAACAGGCCATTGTCCCAAGCAATCCATAAGTACAGCCTAGAGTGTGAGGGAAAGATAAATAACAGAGGTATAGCAGTTGTCGGGGGGGGGGGATCCACCATATCCTGGTAGGACAGCAGCAGGAGAAAGAACCCAGCCCACCTCTCCCAAAGAGAAGTAAGGGGACAGGGGTAGGAGGATAGGGGAGGCCATGGGGTGGGGTGGAGGTGGAGATCTAGGGAACCTTCTCTTCTATCATTATACATTGTTCTGGGTGTAGCTGATTTATGGCATAGTAAAACTGGCTCAGAGAAAGGTGGGTAAAAGGAGGAACTCCTGGGTGACAAGATATTTGCACATCATTAGAATGAATGCAGACCTGATGCCAAGGTGTGTAATCCAGCAGCGAGCACTGGCAGGGTTCAATCCAGGGTGCACAAGTCACACTGCACCTGGTGCCTGCCAGCAGTCACTGATAGTTCCCCATGTTCCAGGCAAGGGTGATAAATTAGTAAGTGAAGCAACAAAAGGTCTAAGGTCTTGCTTGGCAAGGCTTGTCACTGATTAAGCATATCTGTATACACATGTAGAGTGATAGGCATAGTCTGTACCACTGTTTATAAAGAAACTGTAATAATATGGATCATGACAATCAAATACTTGAGTGTTTATTTTAACTGGGCTTGCAATAACAATGTACTGTTCTCTGGGAACAAGGCATCATCCATTATAGTTAATGAGATGCAATCGATAGTGCTGTTTGTAGTTCAAGGAGTACCTTATTCAAGAATATAAAAAGATTATAATCAGATTAGGCGAAGGTAATTAAATAATGAATTTACAAAACATATAAAGGGAGAATAAAACAATGTAGTGTATTGTTTAGGAAAAGAGGGAGACTGACATATTACAAAAACAGAGATCATTTTAAGTGAATCCACTGACTTAAGGAGGTTACTATTTTTAAAAAAATACTTGTTTGAGAACAATAAGGCATATTTTCTAGATACAATACAGACAGTTGAGAGAATGCAAAAAAACTTTTTTCCACAAAAAGAACATAGTAAATTATTATTGCAGGCATTCAAAGGAGATCGTATAATAAAGACATAATTTAGGAATTCTTGAAACAATCAAATGGCAATTGCAATGAGGGGTGTTAAGAAAGTAAACTGTTGCAAATGCAAGGCCTGCAGTTTATCAGGGAAATACTGAAACATGCAGGCAAGCTGCTCTGAACCATCATATCTTTAGCTTATTAGCAAACCCGAAAATTGAGAAAACTCAATGAGTCAAGCAATCATACCTGTAGCCTTATAAGTTAAGCACAGAACTAAGCTGACCAGAAGAGCCAAATAGTCATATCCTTCATCAAGGTATAGATTTCTGTGTTTCTTTTGTTTTCATTTGCTGACTAGGTAAGCCCACTAGACAAATAGTTTATTTTCAGGAGCTACTTTGGGGCACTGTCTAGTTAAGTGACTTACTCAAATTTATACAGTATGTAATGGAAGGTGGAAAGAAACAAATCCTGTATTCTGGGCATAAGGAGCCATTCATTAATAACTCAAAGCTTTAGTCCTGTCTACTAACTGCCCAACAAACTCTTTGAATAGATTAATAACTCTTTGAATAAGCTTCTTTGGAGGAAAAAATGTCAATAATGAGGTAAACTAATGCAAGGAAAAAAACAGCGTATTTCTTGTCTGACTCAGCTGCATTAAATAAAAGCAGAAATCCTACTCATATATCTAAATGTTTAGATGATAGTCTGAGAATATATATCTTAAAAAATGACTTGTTGCTTTTTAATAGATTAATTGTATTTTAACAAGAGGCTTATTGCTTTTTAATAAATTAATAAACAAAATGATAACTTGCTAATAGTACTTTCAATTATTGTTTTCTACTTTGTAGGTAAAAGAATGGCTGTGTTTAAACTGTCAGATGCAGAGGGCTTTGGGAATGGACATGACTACAGCAACACGTTCAAAGAGCCAACAACAAATCCACTCACCTTCATCTTTATCCCCCTCTCATCAGCCCAAGCCAGAAACAAAACTACAAACCAAGACGGGTGTCGTAACAGATGCAGAAAAGCAGTCTAAAATTACAACATCTGGATTAGTGCAGAGTAGGGATGTTTCTCAACCACACTCTGCTATACAAAAAGTAAAGCCAGACACAAGCCAAACAGTACAACACATGCAAGCCCAAAGTAGGCCTACTGCTGAGCAGAAACAGATGAAGACTTCGCCTCATCACCAACCAACTAAACCAACTGTTGCTGAACAGCAAAGAGGTGCTGAAGATTCTCCTGCAAAAGGCCCGCTTGGACCTTCCCCTGCAGTGCAGGATCAGTCACAAGAGGGTATCACGGGGAAGCTCTTCGGCTTTGGTGCTTCCTTGCTTAACCAGGCTTCAACTCTTATTTCAGTCCAGCCTGAGCAACCAGCATCAACACAGTCATCCCCTGCAAAGGTCACTCCAAAAATAGTGTTTAGTGATGCAAGTAAAGAATCAGTGATTAAAGATCCGGGGCTTCCATCAGCTGCCCCAGGAAAGGCTGGAACCACACCCTCTCACATGCCAGGGAAACCAGCGCAGTCCAGTCTACCAAAGGAGATAAGAAAACCGAAAGTCTGCTGCCCATTGTGTAAGATAGAGCTCAACGTAGGCTCTGTAGACCTTCCAAATTATAACTCCTGCACAGGGTGTGGAATGCAAGTCTGCAACATGTGTGGATTCAACCCAACCCCTCACTTGGTGCAGGTAAGGCCACTGATCATACAGATTAATTTTAGCTGCTGGTAAAACTGATGGAATGTTTCATAGTGATGTTGAAGTAGATGAATAAATGCAGATTTCTAGGAGAAATCTTTGACATCTTTAATGTATTTCAGCTCTAAAAATATATATAAAAAGAGTTGAAAATATCCAGCATTCATTTGAAGAAAGTTTTGTGCTGTGGAATTGATTATAAATAGTACAAATTGTAATCTGAATTTGAACAGCTATTCACATATTCTCCAGATCACAATATGATATGGATATCCATAAAACAAACCGCATGATTTTAGAAAACTCTTTGGGTTAGTTACTAGATAATTTGCCCTGTTTCTCTTGACGTAATACTTGCTAATATTAACTTGAAATGTTCAGTAGAAACATGTACGATCAGGAAGGATATAATGATCTTATTTTTGTAAAACTCCCCTTTTAATATATTGAAGGTGATATGGTATTGTAAAAGTGTCTTTGCATCTTACATTGCTTATATGATTGCCCTCAGATTTCTCAACAGATATTCTATGGTTGTCTGTCTGAGAGATGTCCCTCGTGTTATGCAGGTAATACTGATCTTTCTGATAGACTGCTGATCTTCTGAAGAGTAAAATACATTGATTTAAAAAAAATAGTCTGAAGCTTGTTTAAAGAAAACTGAATGACTGAGAAAAGCTTTGATATCATGCCTTGGGCATGAAAAATACTCTGAGAAAATGATTATCCTTTTAAGTATTGATAATGATGATGCAACATGCAGGAATAAACAACATGAATACATATCAACTTATTAATCATGTGACAGAGTTTTCATCAGTAAAACATAAACTACAAATTAAAAAAGAAGGCTAGGATGTCAGTCAGTGTGTGCCAGTTTGTACATTTCCTTGTCTGAATTGTGAGACTGCAAACCATAATTCCAAGGAATGAATTATCAATCCTGAGGAGTTACAGAAAATAAAATGATGCCGTGTTTATATCCTTTTAGTTTCTACATACCTAAGGAACATGGACTATCAGACAAGCTTTGAAAAACGGCATTGTTCATATTCAATATATTCATACATAAGTGTTATGTAAGGACAGTAATGCAGACATACACATAGCAGTTATATCTTGTAACTGTTACTAAGCTACAATTTTCATATAACAGAAAGATGCAAAGCATTCAGGTGTGGTAAAAGGATATAGCCAACAATTCCAAATATATTCAATAACAATGTAAGCAGACTCTTTATTTGTTTGTCTGTTTTGCTCAGGTTTATATGCAGAGCAAATGCCTTTATTATTGCTTTCTGAGATAACTAGACAGCTCTGATGCATTTCTTCAGACATATGGATTTTAGGAATGTGCCAATTTTCAAGGCAGAATTATAGCAACTCTATCAATTACATAGATAAGCATGGATATAAAGGCACTGAATGAAGTATATCCCCCTGTGTTAGAAAAAACAAAGGTATGGGTACTAACCACAATGATGAACTCATATGATTAACATCCATCCTCAGGTGACATGAAGATGTTACACATTAGTTATTAGGACTTCTTGATAAAGAAACTTTCCCAAGCTGCCTTCACATTGTCTTCTTCCAAAATTGTACCACAGTACCACCTCTTTCCACTTCTGAGGCCAGTAGAAAGTGGAAAGGTTGAGGCCCATGTCAGAGAATGAAAAAGGCAGAAGTTAGTAGAAGTGTGGGGTGGACGTGGAGGTTGAAAGGAGAGAATGATACTAAAGATGCACCTTTTTCATACAGATCTTTTATTATGAAAAGTACCAATAACCTTCCAGAACTTTCCTTATCTGATCTGATCTTGGTTGATGTATGGTAACTTCTGAGACAGAGTCCCAAGCTAATCCTGTTGGGTAGCTACTCTCATGGGCACCTGCCTCTAACCATGGTAACCTTAAATGAAGACCTGGACCTGGCAATAGTATCCAGCTTGTAATACACCATGAATGTGCTAAGGAAAATTCAACTTGCTCAACACAGATATTGTCTAAAGTCATGTTACAGAAACAGATCATACAAATAGGTACCACTTTTGTGAAATGAGACCTCAGGTCTGTGCTTTTCTGTTTGTTTCTTTCCCTATATGTAAGAGCAAAGATTAACTTGTTTGATGACATACCAGGCTGCTGCTATGTTTTGAAATAGATGGAAAAAGCTCCATTGGGATGTGAAACCTGAAAGGCCAGAAGGTGAAGCTTTAGCATTAGCTCTGGCATGGTATTATAGAAGTCAGACTCCCAAGGCACTCAGGTTCCTTGTACTGTCTGCACATTGCAGTGACCCCATCTAAGACAGATGCACTGATGGCCAATAGTGGCCATGGAGTCTGAAGATGGAAGTAGTTCTTTACCTGAAGGATCACAAGATCCAGTCAACAGACTAGATAAATAAAATATACCCTATAGATTTGAATATAGAAAAGAAGAGATTCAGAGTGTTGGTTAAATTGGACACAGAGCTATTAACCTTAGACCCTCAAGGTAGAGTTCTGCTGATGCTGTTTGGAAAAATACAAGATGAAAAACAGCTTGAGAGACAAAAACATGTGCGAGAAAAATAGCTGAAAATGTTTGAACCAAGGAAAAAGAAAGTGGATATCAGGACCTGAGTAAGTGATACTTTGACTTAGCAAGGTTCAATGTGAGGGAGGAGAACAGCTAGAAGCAGAGACCCCTTCTGCTGGATGTGGCTTACTTATAGCAGAAAAAAAGAAACAGTCATCATGACAGGGAAACTTTGGATCCCTGCTTCCTAAGATAAGCTGCTGCTGTGACATACATTCTTGAACATGGTGGAGACAGAGGTGCATCCAAACAATGCTCCAAGAGTGGTAATGATCTCTGCTTACTCTAAGAAGCTCCTTTGACACTTTGGCAAACTTGATGAGGAAATTAGTGTTTGGAGTTCCAAAGACCACATTCAGCTTCTTCTAGAGAGTTAAGGGATGATGAAAAATTGCACTATGGCCATGTAACATAACTCTTTGTGGCCAAAAGTGTTTAAGTCAGAAAAGTCAGAAAGATCTAGAATAGGCATGGGTGTTTGTTGACAGAGGCATCACTAGGATCTAAAATAGTTCTGGCGCATTTGATTTATTTATTTATTTTTTGTTTGTTTTTTTATTTATTTTACAGGCATTAAAAAGAATCTAGAATTAAATGCTCGTCCTTTCCAATCAGTGGATTTGAGCTTATTGGATGAGAATGTTGTTGAAGTACTTAAGCAGCTTCTTCCTTGCATTAACTTCTGATTAAGTGGGACAGTGCTACAAGCTCCAGATTAGTACAGGGAAAGTACAGTGTGTCACATGACAGTAACTGCCCTTAGTAAAGTATCCCTGAAGATTCTTGTCTATGGTGGGTCTGAGGGAAATCCCCCCCCCCCCACTTGCTTCCTGTGAAACATAAGCAAGGGGATGTAACTGGTTCTGGGGATGTTTAGGGCTTCCTAGATGTCACTGTGGACCATGCCCTTTGAACTCAAAATCTTTTGGAAGTAACATGGAATGACTCTTTATTCCCAGTGTTCTCTAGCTGGTGTTGCTGCAGGACTTGATGTTACCACAACTGATATTAGGTCCTCTGTGTTCAGTTAATGAGTGTTGTGGTGGATGAAATTTGACACCTACAGCCTTCAGGCTCTATCCTACTCCCTTCATTTCCTTAGTAATACATAGCTAGGAGAGCAAGTAGCTGTGCCAGTTCCTAGTTCTTGCTACTATAGCAGCTGTTTATTCAGCATTATGGGCCAAGCATACCTCTGAACTATCCCTGATTTTCAGGAATGTCCCTGATTTTGACTCAAATTTTAGCCCTGTCCCTCTTAATCCTTCCTATAAACGGTGACCTTTGGGAAAAAGTGGTTAATAACAATTAATAAATAATGACAATAATTAAAGTTATAGACTTCTTTTATTTCAGAGAAGGTATACTAATTCATGTTCTCTTATTCTGTTAATGTCTCAAATTAATAGTACTGATATTTAAAAAGTGTCCCTGATTATTTCTGCATGTGTCCCTGATCCTGTTGAGATTTGTCTCTAATTGGTTAAGAGCTATGGGGTCAAGCAGGTCATAAGGTTACTGAGACTTGAAGTTTATGAGTAGGACTAAATTGCTTTTCTTTAAGAAGCCACCATGCAGCTTTTTTCTCTCCAAAATCTATTTTCCACAAACTTCAAAAAAGTGCAGCATACAGTATGTGTGACAGTTCATCTTCTCATGCAGTATCTGCTGGGCTAATATAAGGGATGTGAACCAGTCTGTCCATATCCCATGACTCCTTGCCTGTGAAATGCTTGCATAGCACTTCCACTTAAATTGTAATGTCTGGCTTGGAAGTCTTCTCCTAAAGTTAACATTACCAGAAATGCTGAATATTTTGTTTTTGCCATCTTTGAAACTATTGCTATTATATCCAAGATCTCCCAGGGTATCTTTGTAACATCCTAAAAACATTAACACGATGAGGAAAAATACAGAAGAACTGAAATGGAAAGCATCAACTCTTTTAGAGTCACCAGTTTGGAGAGGAGACAGATTCAGTGGACCAAACCTACTCGCTGCTGCATTAATTGCACAAATTCAACCAACACGGGAGATCATCACAAGATATCAAAAGGGAATCTGCCCATTCATATTCATTCAGATCTTCAGTAGGTATGTCCAGATCTGGCACAATGTTTTTGTTTGGGAGGAGTACATCTTTTGCTTCTTTAGGGGAAGCTCAGCCTCCAGCAGTAAAGTGTAGGCAAGGAAGGGTTGCATGGGAGCTGAAGGCTGAGAGTGCCAGCATGGCAGAGAATTAGCTGATGCCTCTACTGTCCATGGTGGAAAAGCTTGTATTGATGCTTCTGGCACCTTTAATGTTAGCAATCACAACTATGGGTGCCTAAAGGGCACACAGTAGGATGCTCAACATCAAAAAAAGTCATCAATGAAAAGGTGCCAGAGAAGGTGTTGGACCCTGAACTGACATCAAAAACACCAATACAGGGTAGATGAACAATATGACTGTCTTAAGTCTCGGAATCTAGTATAAGAGTCCGCACCCTAAATAAGTGAGGCTCAACCTGCTTGTTTCCATTCTGGGGATGGCAGGGAAAAAGAAACTCAGATGAAAACACTGCTGAAGGCCTGTATTCCACTACAACCAAGTTTATATTTTTCATCCTTAAGGTAGTCTTAGCAACCAGCAGATCATAATTAATGGGAGTAAATGCCACTGAATGCCCATCCAAAAGGAGATACGAATATAGGGAGATGGGAGTTCTGTAGTCTAGCAGAATCTCGTGGGGAAAGCTGCTTTAACAACTAAAACAAGTCTGATTGTTCTCACTGTCCTAGAGAGAAGATGCTCTTCACCGGTTTGGGCTTGCTTCGCTGCAGACCTTCATACCAGGAAGTGTGACGAGATCTGTCAGATTTTCTTAACTTGTTATTTTTTAAAGGGGGTGGATAACCTCTTCAATAAGAATAGTTTTCAGGTTTTAGCAAAGCAGTTGAAGAGGAGTGTGTGACTGTTGTCAGTGTAGAGAAGCTGGAAACAGTAACCTTCCTGCATTATCTGCATAATACATTGCAAAGGGGACACCCCTGTGACAGGAGAAATGATAACTACTCAGTATGAATTGTTTCCTATAGAGAGAGAGAAAAGGTGATAGACTGACACAGGAAGAGAACTTTAAAAAAACTCTGAAAAAGAAAAAAAACAAAGGTAGTTAGAATTAGTAACTGCACTCAACATACCCATTCAAAAACTATTGTTTTTTCCTTGGTTGGCAATATCAGTTCAAATATTTTTATACCCCAACTGCATTTGGTCAGATATTTTACTATGACAATAAGTTACTGTTGGAGATGCAGTATGGGTGAGCTGGGGGTTGGGCTCACATTTTTTGGGAGTGCCATTTTTTGCTTTTTCAAAAAGGACATAGAGGAAGCATAATTCTTTATGGTCTGAGGTACTGCCCTTCAATCCACTACTAATTTTGTTAGGTCTTAATCTGGTAAAGTACAGAACTGATAGAACACTATTGGATCTGTTGATGTTAGCTGCTAAGAAATGCATAACATTAAACACAATAATCCTCCCACAAAGACTGAATTCCTAAAACTTATGAAAAATCTCATTAACAAGCAAAATGATACAGAGAATATCAGGGAATCAAATGTTTAGAAGGAAGTGGAGGATATGGTCTTCAGATTATATAAATATTACTAGAATTACTGATAACTATGTGATACAGGTTAAGATAACAAGTGAAGCTAAGGCTGTACTATGAGTTTCAGTATATGTTTGTTGTTACTTTTGTTGTACTTGGTTTCATTCTTTTTGATTCAATAAAGTTGTTTTTGCAAAAAGAAATATGGATTTATTTCACATTACAAGTTAGCATATTTAGTAATAACTTGTAACACTGTCTACCACTGCTAATTTTGTTTATATATTTTTTACTAAATAGTGCAACTTGTAATGTGAAATATGTAATTTTGTTTATATATTTTTTACTAAATAGTGCAACTTGTAATGTGAAATATGGGTTTATTTCACAAGTTAGCATATTTAGTAATAACTTGTAACACTGTCTACCACTGCTAATTTTGTTTAGATATTTTTTACTAAATAGTGCAACTTGTAATGTAAAATATGGGTTTATTTCACATTACAAGTTGCACTAATTAGGAATAACTTGTAACTGTCTACCACTGCTAATTTTGTTTAAATATTTTTTACTAAATAGTGTAACTTGTAATGTGAAATATGGGTTTATTTCACATTACAAATTGCACTATTTAGTAATAACGTGTAACTGTCTACCACTGCTAATTTTGATTAGATATTTTTTACTAAGTGTTCAAAGAAAAATAAATTAACATAATGGTTATACTACTTAGCTTCATGGGCAAATGGATACATTATGGAAAACCACATGGCAAATGCCTCAGTAGTTGTCAGAGAGGTGATTTTGAGTACTATAATTGACATATAATATTTTGCTGACATTTAAAGTGTTGAGTATATCAACACCTACGCTCAGTGTACACTAGTGTAGACGATCTGTATTCAAGAACATCCATACCAGATCTTCTGTGTTTTCTGGTCACTCTGAAAGATTACACTGTGTACATGTAGTCTACACTTTCTGGTAACCTTTATGAATCCCTCTCGATATTTAAAGCTGCAAGAAAATCAGTAGGAAACTAAAGTTAGGAGGAAGAAGGTGTAAGTTATGCTTGTGCTGGCTGTTCACTCAGAATGTTGAACTGTTAATGGAGACTTAGTTTGGGCATTGTTGAATCCCAGGAATAGTCTTACATTGTGAATACTTCCACACTTCCGTCAAACCTCACATAGTTTAAATAATACACCCTCGTATAACTTCTCCTTAAGTAATGTTTTGGACAGACTCTGGCTAATAACATGCTGCTTTCTATTCCAAACATGCAGGGTTCAAAACTCTTCCTTTCATTTTACTTTATCTTTTTTTTTAATTGACTTAAAAGTAATATATTAAGACTGTCCCTGATGTCTAATGGTGGTACAAAGAACTAAAACTCTGCTAATGAACTGTTTTGTGTCCTGACTGAGGGAACAGGATGTTTGTGTCTTTTGTCTTTTCCTGGTTAGGGGTCGCCACAGCGGAACTCCGGTCCGCTAATGATTGGCAGTAGAGTTTTATGTGCTGGCTTGCCGGGTCTAATGCATAACCTTCAACGAAGGAACACCCGTTCACGCATGTCATCACACAGAAGACGCTCTAACTAAGAATTGAATGGGCAACGGCTAACTGTGAGGCGACAACGCTACCGCAGCACCACCACCGCAGTATTGAGGGAACAGGATATAAAGCCTTTTTACTTTCCTTATTATGCCATGCTGCTATTATGTACATCCCTGATGTCTAGCATTCCTCCTTCCTCTTTCATCCTGCACAAGTGTTGTCCTTTTAGTATATTAAGTATCCCTCATGTCTAGTCTTTTTTCCCCTTCCCAGTATTGCAGGATGTGCATACGTTTGTATGATCCACCCTTCCACATACACAAAAACACATTCACAAATTCATGCACATGCAGCCCTACCCACCTGGCCACACTCATGGACAAACTCACTCATTCACACATGCGCACCCACAGACACGCACCTTCCCTAACTGTCCCCCCTAACTACCTTTACTAACCCCCTTCTGTGACCACCCAGACACACACACACACACACACACACACACACACACACACACACACACACACACACACACACACTCACCAACAGCCACTTATCCCCCTGCATTCAACATATACACACACACACACACACACACACACACACACACACACACACACACACACACACACACACACGCACACACCTTCATAAATGGGCTGCTGCTATCTATCCACTAAACTCATTGGTAATTATTCTAATGTGATGTCATCTATTGAAACCAATTTTGCTGTGGTCATTAACAGAGGAGGCCAAACTACCTTATGCAGCTGAGCGATTCTCTGAATTATTCGGCTGCATTCGCCAACGTCAGAACTGGAAATGTTTATTATGAGCATTAAAATGGGCTTAGAACTCAAAGTAACCTTTTTGAATTCCGCCCATTGTGTATTAGCATTTTTATGAGTTTGAAATGTTTTATTTGTGATATTTTGAGTCCTGAATTTAGCAAGACTGACTGTTCCATTTTAGATTTTTTTTTTAGTATTAATATTATTATTCATGAATTTAAACAGTATAATTTAATGTTTTCTTCCATCATTATGTCATATTACTTTGGTATGGGAATTATTCTTAAACTTCTTTCTTCAGTTCCAGTCATTGTCTGCACCTTTCATACCCTTGCCTACTTTAAACTGTTGAATTACTACACCCAATATGTCAATTAGCTTACTGTTCAAAGATGGTCTTTTTGTCCCCACCTTAATCTCACTAAAATGTACCATCCATTCAACACATTTACCTTTCTTTTTTCCCTTTGCACTGCAGTCATTAGCAGTCTTACTTTTTTACCAGCATGCCACATACATCAACCCTTTTCTCTTACTCATGGACCTCTTATTATAGTCCTGGTACACAGCAAATGGACAGAAAGCCAGTTTCTTGACTTTCTTTCTGAAAGCTTGTTTCCTGCTATCTAGCAATTACTTTGTTTGACTTTCTTAATAATTTTGAAGATTAATTAATCCGCTGCATTGTGAGCACTTATTATTTATAGCTCCAAGAGCAACGTTCCATACCTGTCTGTTAGAACATTAACCCACTTCTCTTCTTATTGTATATATTCATTCATGAAATACATACACACTACAGCTGGTTCATGTCAATAATCACTAGTTCTGAATTAAATCAAGCCAAGATATTTTTGCTAATGGCTTGGCCATTAAAAACAGTCATTGAAATATATTAAGCTGTATAAAAGCATTGAAAGTTATTGTGATCAGGTGTTTAAGATCGGATGTTGACAGTATCCTGACATTTGTAATGTCCTTCCTCTTCACTGATTAGTGTTGGTAATATAGGAAGAGTAGGTTAAAACTGATTAGGATTTGAATAAGAGCAATATTTCTAAACATGGCACATGGATATGACACATTTCACAATGTGATGCAAGTTAGAGCTGCTGGCTGTGATGGTTTGCTGCTTTATCCACTTGAGAGACTGTCTGTTTGCAGAAGTCTTTGTACATTTGCTAGTGGCAGTTAAAATGCTACAGCTGCAGTAACAGTTTATATTTAACAGACCATTTAACAGTGACTGTTGCTGTTGCTTAGCAAGTGGCAGAAGTAACATTCGATCTACTGCTTCTAAAAGGGATTTTAATACCTGCATGTAAGCCTATGCTGTAACTAGAGAGTTGTTACTGGCGGTACCAGGTGTTGTTGACAGCAGAAACAGTGTGCATCATGGGGGTTAGAGAGGATGCAGCAGCATTAGACATTATCAGTTGAATAACAAGGAAAATAAAAGATGTGTACTCGTAAGGGAAACTTAATCAATGATATGATGAATGGCACTTTGTGCGAGCTTTTCCCAGCAAACAGTATTTATCCAAACCATATCAATTAAACATTTTTTACAGAGATCCATATTACACATGTGACTTGTGTGCTAAATTAATGCAAGGTGAATGAAAAGAAGCAGGTACAAAAAAGTTACTGTTTAAAAGAAGAGTTTTATACTGTTGTCTCTGCCTTCATCTCTAAAGCCTCACTGTAACACTATTCTTGCTACAAGAAGTTTCAGGTGTTTGCTTTCACTGTGAATTTATTGGCTGCTTGCCAGGATGCTACCTTCATATATGAATCAGATATTTTACAGTTCTTCCTATGGTTATAGATGCAGTACAAAAATGCATGGGTAGAGCCAAGCATATTGCATGTACTGTACATCGTGGACTTTTTAAACGTAATTTATTTTATGCAGTGGTATGACCTAAAATATAAATAAAAAGTATAATGGTTTTCACTTTTATGTTTTCTTAAGATGCAATTTCTTTAGAATACTTGTCTGGTTAATTATTTTTAAGCATGTTTGATGTTTGTGTGTGGTATGTGTGTGTGTGTGTGTGTGTGTGTGTGTGTGTGTGTGTGTGTGTGTGTGTGTGTGTGTGTGTGTGCGCGTGTGTGTGCGTGAGTGTGTATTTATATATATATATATATATATATATATATATATATATATATATATATACATATATATATATATATATATATATATATATATACACACACACACACACACACACACACACACACACACACACACAGATATAGATACATGAATATATGGAAAAGCTGTATTGCTTTGGGATGGGCTACAATTGTTGGAAAAGGGGCTGCATTTTGGAAAGTGGTATATAATTCCAAAAAGTCTTGCTAAGCCATGGCAATAATGCGCCCATTAGGTGATGTTAAGACCACAAGAGCATTGTAATTCAGCTGGTGACATTGTATACTTGACAGCAGTCTTCTTCCATGCAGCGGCTAACACATACTGGGATTGTGAGGTGTGAAAGAAAGACTGCATACCCACCTATTACTGCACAGGAGGTGTCTGTGCGGCCATGTATCATGTTGCCACTCTAAGGGCATATTTTCTAGTTGAGCTGGCAGAATCATTAAAATGCCTGAAAGGAAGGTTCATGAACAGTATTCTCAGTGGGGTACATTGTAAAATAGAGTGTGATAGTGAAAGGAAGTGGAAAGGAGAGAGAGAGAGAGAGAGAGAGAGAGAGAGAGAATAATCTCTGTTAAGAGTAGATGTCAGTAGAAAATGCAGTCCCACACCATTTTTAGGGAAGCCATTAGACAAGAACTTGACATGAATGTTAATAACATCATATTACCATAAGATGAGGCTGCAGTGGTGCAGTGGTTAGCGTCGTCACCTCACAGCAAGAGGTTCTTCCATTCGATTCTCGGTTGGAGCGCCTTCTGTGTGGAGTCTGCATGTCCTCCCTGCGGTCGAGTGACATTTAAAGACATGCAGGTAGGTGCATGCGTGAATGGGTGTGTCTTCTTTGAAGGTTGGGCATTGGGATGGCAACTTGGCACCATAAAAATCCACTGCCAATCATTAGCAGACCGGAGTTCCACTGCGGCGACCCCTAACCGGGAAAAGCTGAAAAACAAACAACAACAACATTACCATAAGATTATGCCATCTTGTACATTTCTTGTGCTGTACAAGATTGTCAGTGGGCCTGCATCTTTATCTAAATAAGATGGGATAAGTAGAATAATTTGTTTTAAATCTGTCCGCAGTATTCTTCTTCTAACCTTTCAAAATGATAGGCTCTAACTGTTTGAATTTAGAAGGAACTTGCAGTAAGTGTGCTCACTGATATTGTTCATCAAAATGCACAAGCTTGAGATTTTTTTTCATGAAAATGCTTCTCTGTCAGGAATGAATAGAAAATTTATGAATCATTTCTTCAAACCAAAGTTTATTTTCTTATTACAGACTACCACACTGGAAGAAGGATATAATTTAGTCTATGGTGTCTCTATTTCCAAGATGCCGTATTTAGTTGCTAGGAGGGTTAAAGGAAAGTGGTCATGATCCAGGTGTGCATTAGCTCAGGTCCTCATCAGCAATTAATGTATACAATGATGTTACACAGTGATAAATTGCTTTGTATTTCTCTGGCTTTGGGTTTCAGTGCATCTTTGATGTTTACTTGGGAACATACCATAACTACAGTGAATCCTCACTGGATATGTTTATTTATTTATTTATTTAGACTAAAAGTATGCCATCATTTTTCAGAGAAGGTGACATTTTAATTTCTTTTTAAACATTTTATGCTTAGATTTACAAACAGTTTATCTTCTAATTCTGTAGTGGGGCCACAGACATTTTCTCCGCATGTGAATTTACATGACTCAGACTTTTTTTCTATTAGATTTTGCATTAATTACAATGAAAAGTAATGTAGTTTCTTCTTTTCAAAGTACAGTAATATACTGCAGTTTAATGACAGTTTGTCCATTCCTAAAATAGAACTGCAGTAGTAAAAAAAAAAAAATTTGCAGGTGTTAATTCAGCAGTGTATCTTTATAGGACCAGATGTGTGACCCTAGCTACCTTGGATCTGCTGGTACTAGGAGGATTTTTTTAGGAGCCCACATCAAGACATTTCCCTTGAGGTGGATTACCAAACCTTGGGCAATATTTGCTTTGCAATAAGCTGATGTCAGATCTCTCAAAAATAGAACCATAGCAGAACCAAGAAGACAAATCAATGGACTACATATTTAGTATGGTTTATTGCACCAGCATGCTCAGCAGGCAGACTAAAGCATGGATTGTGGCTCTTTTGGTAAAGGACTGTCCCAACATCTAGATAACCTCTTTCCCTGACACAGAAATTAAAGGTTAGTGCCTGATGTATGACAGTAAGGTGTCAGGCACCCACCTTCCTGTTTTTTGAATGATCTTAACTGAATGCCCCTCCGTGGCCAAGTCAGAAGTGCAGACTATTCTAAATGAGTGAGATGAATACCCTTGAGGATATATACCTTGCCCATCAAAGGCTTTCTGTAGGAGCAGGTTGACATCTGCCAATCTAACTGGCCTACCAGCCACCCATGTGAACATCAAGACCAACCTAGTGCCCCTAGTGCAGCAGACTGAAGCAGTGAACTGTGTAAATGGCCAATCACCTCAGCTTATCTAAACACACTTGCTGCCCTTTACCCACATGTTCCACCTTGGATTTCTTAACCAATAACAAAATAAAATCCCTGTGACTCACAATGTTCTCCCAACAAAGGGAATTTAATAATTCACTGGCACAAAATAGACCCATGTACAATGAATTGAACAAGGCAGCCATTTTTGAAAAGTATAGAAATCAGTTACTGTGTTAAACAAGCCCTGAACAATGATAATGAGGAGGTGTTTCCCTACAGGCTTCCTGGAATTGTGTGAAGCCCCTCAAATATTCTCCCAGCTCTTGATCAGCCTACCAGACATCCAGTGGCTAGATACAGCCTGAAGGCCCAAAAAAGCATGTCAACCAGGCTAAAACTGTGTTGGAGAATCTCTTAATGTGCATCTGACATCCAGGAAGTGAAGGACCAAAGGCAACCCCCAAATTCTGTGGCAAGAGGCCAAGCAGCTATAGAAATCCTTGAAAGTCTGGAGTGACAATGAGTACACTTTCCTGGTGTTGCTGGCCCTTGACCTTATTAGCAACAGATGCAGCTACTCTTCTCTAATCAACCAAATGTCCACAGTAACTGCAGTGACCTTTCAGTTTTGGGTCTGCCAGCTGGCAAAACCTGGTGAACTGAAAATGGGAAAGACTATAGCTATAGGATTACATCAGCCAAGCACATGCACACTAGAGTAAGACAAACTAATTTCCAAACTCAATAAAACTAAAAGCCTAGTTACAGAGTGTATCCATTTGGACTTCGAAGACCATTTTTTTGAGGGCATGGACAACTGCAGTGTTGTCTGAATGAAATAATGCTCTACTGTTGTGTAATTTGTCCTTCCACACTAAAGTGACAACTCATATAGGAAAGATCATCAGGAAAGTAATTCCCCTCCTACTGTCTTCTGACCAAGGCTCCAGCCATTTTTCAGGGAACCAACTGCCTTGGAAGTAACCTCCCATACGAAACTCTCCTGCTGCATCCATAAAAAAGATTAAGGTCGCTGAAAGAAACCCAGGGGGACTGCTAAAATAATACACCATTGAATTGGTTCAAGAATGTGAACCAAAACCGGAGGTCTTCTTTAACCCTTCTGGTCAGATGAACCTTGTAATGTTTTGCTATGTTTCCTTTCAACAAGTCAGAAATGGACCAGAGGAAAGTCCTACATGAAGAAACCGCTTTGCAGGAAAAATTTAGTAGCCCATAAAGTTGCATGATTTCCCCCATGCAAGTTTTATTTACCCCCCCAGAAATTTCCAAAGTAAGTGCCTAGCCTGCTGTAATTTATTTGGTGGAAGTTTAAAAGACCTATCAATGGTATCAAATGCTAAGCCCAAAAAGGTCAAGACCTAGTGATCAAATTGGGGTCTATATTATAACATCGAAGTTTTTAAACATCGAATGTTATAATATCAAACCACAAACACCAAAATCTGAAAATATTGAACAGTCAGAATTCCGAGAAACATACACACAACACAAACACACACAAAAAACAACAATCCACACACATACACTTAAAATCCTACACCTAAACTTAAACTAAACTTTACATACACTACTAGTTATCCACTTACCTTATCCCAACCCTAACCCTAATGTCCGTCACTATCGCACACTCACCTCACCCGCACCCTAACCCTAACTCACCTAACCCACCCCTAACCCTAACCTACACACAATCGCACACTCACCTGACCCGTGCCCTAACTCTAATTCACCTAACCCACAACCTAACCCTAACGTCCACACAACTGCACACTTACCTGAACCCGACCTGTAATGTTCCAACATATTGAATGCTGAAAACAGTGAAGCCACAGCAATGGCCCACCAAGTTCTTTCCCAGGAAAGAATTCGATGTCCTGCACCTTCGCTGTTTTCAGTGTTCGACATTACGGGTTCGATATTATAACATTCGATGTTTAAAAACTTCGATGTTGTAATATAGACCCATCAAATTGCTATGACTAAGGAAATGATTTTTTGAACTATAATACAGAATCAGAATTGTCTAGACATAGTAAGGCCTTGTTTAGTCTAATTCTGGTGGCTGCCAGAAAAGCAATTACTAGAAAATGGAAATCAAAGTCTAAACCAACTGTATTAGAAGTAGTGAATATAGTAACAGAGATAAAACAACTGGAATTGGGGTCTTTAGAAAAGGTAGGAGCAAATTACATAGGAAAAATGGGATTTGTGGGAGCAGTACATGCAGAATAACATTTTGGAGGAATGAGATTTAAAGGAAGGCGGGATTTGAATGAGCTGTTTAATGTTTGACAGACAATGACTGGATAGATTATAAGTGATGTATAATGTTTGCAACTAAAAATATGTCAGTATGGTTTGTTTTCATTTATATAAATGTATGATTGGCTATGTCAAAGTGATAATTTAATAAAGGTGCCTCTTGTTTAAAAAAGACCTGGCTCAGCCCTTCTGACTTGTCGTTGACCAACGGTACTCCTAAAATACCATAAAGCTCTTTGAAGACCGACATGCACTGAACTGCCCCTTCCTGTTCTTCACCTACTATCAAAAAATCATCCTGGTAGTGGATCGCTGATTGATGATGTGCTTTGCATTTCCAACACCAATGGAAAGCTGTGCTGAAAAGTTCAAAGTTAGCACAAACTCATGAGCACCCCATGGGCATGGCAGTGCCAAAAAGAATTTCCCTTTGAAATGAAAACCCAAATATGGCCAGGCTTCCTGCCTAACATGAAGAGGGCAGAATTCTGACTGAATATCCAGCTTACAAAGCCAAGGGTTTGAATAGCACAAGAAGACCTTTGCTTTGCTACCTGATCCAGAGAAGAGTGACATACCTTAGTCTGGTCTTTGTTAATGAAATCGTTGACCGAGGGACCCGCCAGATGCAAGAGGTGGTGAATCAGCCTGGACTTACCGTCCTGTTTTGTAGAAAGTAAACCAATTGTTGAAATTTTAAAAGTAGGCCAGGGAGGCATGGAAAAGGGGCCAATTACTCTGCTGGCTGCCCATTCTTTTTCCATTAAATTAGCTGCTATTTCTTCATGCCTCTTAATGAATGAAAGGTTTCTAACTGAGTTGGAATCTAAAGGAACCAAAGAACCAATTGTGAAACCTTTACTGAAACATTCAAGAACAAATGTGGCAGTTTCTTGTTCAGGATAGTCAGACAACAACCGGGTCAAGTTATCTAGCTGGGTTGGTGAGTGGGACATATGCAGAATGGTCAAAACCCCTTCCAGAGGTGGCTTTGTGGCCACAAAAGAACTGCTTGCCTCTGGAAGAGTTATCCTGTACCTCCCCAAGTCTTCACTCTAGGTGAGGTAAGGGAATGCCAGGTCTACCCTGACTTCTGATCCCCAGCACCTAAATGCAGGATGACCTTTCCCACAACCAGAATGGAAGTGAGTGAACTTAAAACCTGGCCAAAGGCACTTCCTGCAGTTAAAATCCTATCAGAACTTTGCCTCACTATTGTTTCTGCCAACACCATCCATCTCAGGGGCGGCCAGCTTGTCAAGCATGGCACTCAGGCAAATGTTGGGGTGTTTTAGTTCCACCTGAGGGACTTGACAATGGCTTTTAATTTCCTGAATCATTGATCATAATCTGCCCAGCCTGAGCCCCCTTTGGCATGCTGCACTTCTTTAATGGTCAAAAACTATGCTAGCAGAGGCAGGGACTGGCTTGGATCCTTTTCTATAATCACTCCCATAAACATCATGAGGCCTAGTGACCAGGTATCTCAGTTTTTTGTTACCATCACTCTGGCTGAGGCTTTTTTTCAATGGCTGCCATTAAGTCCTTGTTAGAAGAATTGCCATCACTGAGAATGGATGATGCAGTAGTACAGCAGTAACATTGTCACCTCCCAGCAAGAGGTTCTCTGGTTCATTGGGGTGCCTTCTATATGGAGTCTGCATGTCCTCCCTGCATTTGTGTGGGTATTTTCCAGATCCTCCAGTTTCCTCCCATATTACAAAGACATCCATCTGGAGTGTTTCTCCCTGGGCCTCTGCTGAAAATTGGCTTCGTTCCAAGTCAGACTTTCTCGGTAGACAAATACTAAATAAAAAAAATAAATAAATAAAATATACCATATTCTCTCGTTATCCAGTAGGTCAAATATTCCCTTCTGAGAATCTTTTCTTGCACTCTGGCAGGGATGTGGACCATGATGTGGGACCCAGGGGAGGTGGAAACTGAAAGGTTCAATGTTGCCATGGGTAAACAAGAGCTGAGTAACACAAATATCTGGATCAGGCAAGACGGCACCCTTAGCAGAAATGATGGTCTCAAACCCACACTGAAGGTTGGGTAATGGTGAGGATGAAACCTGCTACATCTTGGTCGTTTCTGCCTCTGCCTCCCCAAGACAGCAAATTCTTTCCACAGCTAAGTCAAACAATCTCACCCTCCCTTCACCTGGCAATGAATTGATAAACTCTTCCAAATATTCCTCAGAAGACTGGCCTCTGTCACTCATCCCTGCCCCTGCTGCCCCCCCCCCCCGAGTCATTACCCACCACTTCCAATGGGGCTTCTGACGATGTTGAAGGATGAAGCCTTGGGTCAAAGGCATCTCTTTTTGTTTTCCTCCTTGACCTCTTGCAGGGATCGAGCCAGTCCATTAAGTCTTCATCAGGACTCATCCCAGGTCTTTTCCTGCAATTCTGCCCTTGTTCCATCATCTATACTGCTTCCAAGTCCGAAACCAAACCTTATACTTCTTATTTATTTATTCATTTACTGATTTATTTATTTAGTTAACATTTGTTTACTGGGAAAATTTGACTGGGACAGGGCCCATTTCAGTCGACACACTCCAGACGCATGTCTTTGGAATGTGGGAGGAAACTGGAGCACCCACAGGAAACCCACGTGACTGCAGGGAGGACATGCAGACTCCATGGGTCTATATTAAAATCACAAAGAGGTGTTACATTGAATGCCTCTTCAGCAACGCATAAAGACCGAAGTCTGAAAATAGCAAAGGCTCAGGCCAGCGATTTTTTTCCCAGGGAAAAAAGTCGCTTGACCTGAGCTGTAGCATTGCCCTTTACCCCACTGTAGTGAATCTTGGAGTTGGTATATTTAGTTCAGGGGTGTCTGGAGGGCACAGCCCCCCAATTAGTTATGTTTTAAATAGTGTGTATGTGTGTGTGTGTGTGTGTGTGTGTGTGTGTGTGTGTGTGTGTGTGTGTGTGTGTGTGTGTGTGTGTGTGTGTGTGTGTGTGTGTGTGTGTGTGTGTGTGTGTGTGTGTGTGTGTGTGTGTGTGTGTGTGTGCTTGGTACTAGCAATTTCTTTCCCAAGGAAAGAAATTGCTGTTTTTACCGTTTGTGGTTTACAGAGTTCGGTCTTTATGTGTTGGTGAAGAGGCATTCGATGTAACGCCTCTTCACAATTTTGGTATAGACCCAACTCTACACAGAAGGCACCCCAGCCAAGAAATTAACCGGAAAACCTCCTGCTGTGTGGTGACAATGCTAACTGCTACACCACTGTGCTGCCTTGGGAACCCATCCATAAAAGTCTGTAGTGGAGTGGGACCTGCAAAATAGAAAGAGTAAGAACCATGAATGAAAAAAAAAAACTGCAGAGCAAAGCCATTCATAAAATGTTTAAAAGCTGCTGAACAGCCTGAATTCCAAAGAGATAACAACATCCCCTGTGAAACTCGATGCCCTGTCACTGTGTAGTTCTAGAATGCCACCACCTAATCTACTGAAAACCTAGATTACCTTCAGACCTGTCCCTTATAAAAATCCCATGTAAAAAATGATGTTGTGCTGTGGTGGGGTTTAGAATGTTGACACTTTACGTACCATACAGCTTATTTTGCCTTTCCCATTTCACTGTAATGAAAAACAGCAGGGCCCTTTCAAAGGATCAGACCATCCAACTGAAACCTCAGTGGGCCATGGGACCAGGAACCAACACACATATCCCAATGCCAACAGATGTCCACCTCAATCTTTGTCATTTTCTCCATGAACTCACATGATTATCATCCTATTTCAACAAGTCCCATGCATCCATCGTGGGAGACTATAGTTGTTCTAAATATGAAGAAACCAAAATGTTGAATAGACTCCCACAGAACAATCATCTGTATATTCAATGAACCGACCCTTCTGTTTAATGCATTACCCCCCCCCCCCCCCGGAATAGCCAAGCCTCTCTGGAGCTCAGTAGACAGTTCCTGCTCTCATGACAATAGTGCAATGCCTCCCTTATTCACTAAAATACTCTGTGCTGCTAAACCAGCAGGCAAGAGCTGCGGGACTTGCTATCTCATCCATTCCCTTTTAACCGCTGATGGAACTGATGAGAGGAAATTGCTGCTTGCCTTAAGAGTCAGGTGATTTAGGACTGCCTCTCAAAAAGGTCGCAGACAGCAAGACTTACTGATAAGTTGTCCTTACTTGCCTTCAGGGTTTTTTGATTTGACCTAATCATTTTCACTAGCATGTGAAACTAACATTCTGAGGAGAACATACAATGGGTGGATGGTGCTACCTACTCCTCACATGTTTAAAGAACTAAATCAGCAATCCATCCTACCCATTCTAACAGAAAGCACTAGATGGTCAGCTACCCAATCTCTGACAGGATGCTCCAATCTGCTATGTGTGCTTGTACACATACCTCAATTCCCCCAGGATGGACACACCTGCCCTCCCATTCCATCATCTCATGTGTTTGAATTGCTAATCAAATCCAGGTTGTCTGGGTCACAATAAATGCTTTATCCCCTTTGTCATAGTGCTGGTTCATCTGTCTCTGTCTATTAATGTGTATGCATGTATGTACATACACACACACACACACACACACACACACACACACACACACACACACACACACACACACACACACACACAGATATACATATGTATGTATATTTGTCTTTAACTCAAATGGTAGAATGCACATTTGGTTGAAAAGTTTTTGTGGGTGTAAACAAAGAAAGAGTGAATGCTTATTTGTGTGAAATGCATATGACTGAATTTAATTTTACACGGTCTTGTTTTCATGACATATCTCTCCTGCTTTTTATAACTAAGTACTGGCCTAGCTATGTTCAGTTCTAACATAGATGGTTGCATAGGAAGCTACAACTTTACTTCAGGGTTAACTCCCAGTATAATCATATTTTCTGAATGGACAATCTCTACCTCCATGCACAGAGACTTATATAACTAATCTTAAATCACTGCACCACCAAGAACTCTAGACCTCTTTGTAACATTAGTGATTTTTTTCCCCTCAGTAGCTCAGTGCTTGGTATGACATCTGATGTGATCAAGAAGTGGAGGAGGAGTGTAAGGGCAGCACCAAGGGTCAAATGGTGGAAATTGAAAAAGGGTAATTGTGAGGTAGAGTTCAGGGAAGAGTTAAGACAGGTACTGGGTGGCAGTGAAGAGTTACCAAATAGCTAGGTAGCTACAGCAGAGCTAGTAAGGGAGATGGCTAGAAAGGAGCTTGGTATGACATCTGGACAGAGGAAGGATGACAAGGAGACATGGTGGTGGAATGAGGAAGTACAGGAGAGCATACAGAGAAAGAGGTTGGAAAAGAAGAAGTGGGATTGTCAGAAAGATGAAGAAAGTAGACAGGAGTATAAGGAGATGAGGTGCATGGCAAAGAGAGAGGTGGCAAAGGCTAAGGATAAGGCATATGAAGAGTTGTATGAAAGGTTGGACACTAAGGAAGGAGAAAAGGACCTGTACCAATTGGCTAGACAGAGGGACCGAGCTAGGAAAGATGTGCAGCAGGTAAAGGTGATAAAGGATAATGAGGGAAACATACTCACAAGCGAGGAGAGTGTGTTGAGCAGATGGAAAGAGTACTTTGAGGGTCTAATGAATGAAGAGAATGAGACGGAGAGAAGGTTGGAGGATGTGGGGATAGTGAATCATGAAGTGCAATGGATTAGCAAGGAGGAAGTAAGGATGGCTATGAAGAGGATGAAAAATGGAAAGGCTGTTGGTCCAGATGACATACCTGTGGAAGCATGGAGGTGTTTAGGTGAAATGGCAGTGGAGATTTTAACCAGATTGTTTAATGAAATTTTGGAAAGTGAGAAGATGCCTGAGGAATGGAGAAAAAGTGTTTTGGTACCGATTTTTAAGAATAAGGGTGATGTGCAGAGCTGTAGTAACTACAGAGGGATTAAATTGATCAGTCACAGCATGAAGTTATGGGAAAGAGTAGTGGAAGCTAGGTTAAGAAGGGACGTGATGATTAGTGATCAGCAGTATGGTTTCATGCCAGGAAAGAGAACTACAGATGCGATGTTTGCTCTGAGAGTGTTGATAGAGAAGTACAGAGAAGGTCAGAAGGAGTTGCATTGTGTTTTTGCAGACTTAGAGAAAGCATATGACAGGGTGCCTAGAGAGGAATTGTGGTATTGTATGAGGAAGTTGGGAGTGTCAGAGAAGTATGTAAGAGTGGTACAGGATATGTACGAGGGTAGTGTGACAGTGGTGAAGTCTGTGGTGGGAGTGACGGATGCGTTTAAGGTGGAGGTGGGATTACATCAAGGATCAGCTCTGAGCCCTTTCTTATTTGCAATGGTGATGGACAGGTTGACAGACGAGATCAGACAGGAGTCCCCGTGGACTATGATGTTTGCAGATGACATTCTGATCTGTAGTGAGAGTAGGGAACAGGTGGAGGAGACCCTGGAGAGATGGAGAGATGCTCTAGAGAGAAGAGGAATGAAGGTCAGCAGGACTAAGACAGAAGATATGCATGTGAATGAGAGAGAGGATAGAGGAATGATGAGGATGCAAGGAGTAGAGGTGGCGAAGGTGGATGAGTTTAAATACTTGGGATCAATACTTAAGAGCAACAGTGAGTGTGGAAGAGAGGTGAAGAAGAGAGTACAGGCAGGATGGAGTGGGTGGAGAGACTGTCAGGAGTGATTTGTGACAGACGAGTACCTGTAAGAGTGAAAGGGAAGGTCTACAAGAGGGTAGTGAGACCAGCTATGTTATATGGGTTGGAGACAGTGGCATTGACAATAAAGGCAGGAGTTAGAGCTGGATGTGGCAGAGTTAAAGTTGTTAAGATTTGCACTGGTTGTGACAAGGGTGGACAGGATTAGGAATAAGTATATTAGAGGTTCAGCCCAAGTTGAAAGGCTTGGAGACAAAGCCAGAGAGGCAAGATTACGTTGCTTTCGACATGTGCTGATGAGGGATGCTGAGTATATTGGGAAAAAGATGCTAAGGCTGAAGCTACCAGGTAACAGGAAAAGAGGAAGGCCTAAGATAAAGTTTATGGATGTGGTGAGAGAGGACATGCATGTGGTTGGTGTGACAGATCAAGATGCAGAGGACAGGCAGAAATGGAAACAGATGATCTGCTGTGGTGACTTCTAATGGGAGCAGCCGAAAGAAGAAGCTCAGTTTTCACACATATGATCATTGATATTTTTTGCAGTTCCTCACGTGGTGATTTTTTTTTGCTGCTCACTCTGTGACTTTCATCTACCCCTAGATGATGTTTAAAGAAGTAATTCTGAAAACCACCTGATGTAGTATTTAGTCTTATAGCATTTTTACATTAGTGCACATACTGATGACAGTTTCAACAATATCAGTATTATTTCTGTTATGTCAGTGTCATGAGAAACAATTATTTATCACTCACTGTTACACTACAAGTCTCTGTTTTATGGTAGCATTACATTTTGAATAAAAACATGCAAGGGGACACTATGAAATTATAACCAAAGTGTAGTATTCTTTTGCAATGTAATTATCTATAATAGAAGAAATCTTAATTATTTCATATGTATTGCAGAGGCAGGCAGCAGACTAATTAGCAATCTATTTCTTCAAGAAGTATTGAAATTCATGCAGAAAAGAGCTATTGTTTTTTATAAGGCATCATACTGTATTTCTTCACAGAGATGTAAGGAAATGATTTGTAAAGCTTTTGTTTCATATGCACTTAGGCATATCAGTATATAATTTATGAAATGTAAATGCATTAAGTGTTACAATTTTAGGATTGTACAGTAATGTAAGAATTTTAATTCATGCTGTAAAAAAAAAACAAAATAAGTTGCAGAAGTAATGCATTATGCTCTCTGCCTACTCTCTGCATGCCACTTATTTAGAGACAATTCCAGTGCACATTTTACTGAAATATTTTTTCTCTGTAGTTCTACTTAAGTGTACTCAGGTGGATAGGTTATGTTACTATCATACTGTACTTATCATCTTATAAAGGTATGTATCTGTAAATTCAGCCTTCATAACTGCATAACTTTCTTAAAGCAAACTATTGCTGTATATTTCCAGTGTATTATTAGAAAAACATAGAAAACATGGAAAATGCTTTGAATGAAAGCTTCCCACTCTTCTCTTAACAGAAAACTCTTAAACTAAGCATGACTACATTCCCTGTCATCCATATACTGCATACTAAATCACATCTGGTCAGAGATATCATAGCTACATCACACATTGAAAATGTTGCCATGTTACTGTTATTATAATATGCTACTGTCTCATTAAGCCATACTTCTCAACCTTACCAAATTCCTCAGACTTTCCTGGTTTTATGGGCAGAATAATGAGGTGCCACAAATTCCCGAGTGCCCTCTTTAAATTCCAATTTTTTTTTTTTTTTTTTACAATTTCTACTTATCGCTGACATCACCATGCATCACTAGAGTATTCTGCAACATGGGGCATGTGAGAGTTGGAGAGATTTTTAAAAAAAAGTTGTTTAGTTTACCGCCACAGCCCACCCATGACTTGCAGCAGCCAACCAAAGAATACATCATGTACTAGGTTTAATTACATTGCACTGGGGAAAGACTGTCATTGGACTTGTGGACGATAACTGTACTGACAGTAATATGGTAGCAAGGATCCCAACCAGTTTCTTTTCTCTAAGATGCCACTGCAAGTAGCTTTGCAGGATCCCTGTCTTATAATAGTGAGGCCATCTCTGATTTTTATGTTTTGGAGGAACCAAAAAAATAACATTGTTTAAGAAATGTGTAGCAGTGTACCAGATTACAAATCACATCTGTCCTCACGCACTGGTTGATGGAGTGAATTGTCTGGTTCCTTTTAAGTGAATGCTGTTTTGTGGATACTGGATAATGAAAATTTCTCTTTTGTGTTATCTGTGTATAAACTTATCATGATTGTAAACACAAGCATTCCTGATGTCCAGTGATGCTAGTTATTTAGTGAAAAGATGGATTACTGCTTTCTTCCCCATTTCTTTGAGTTTCACTTGATGTGAGATTATGCCTCTTTGATTTCCCCCTGTGAGCCCAGCTGGTATTATATACTGATCTTAAGGCTTATTACAGACACAGATAAAGGATAAAGAAATAACTGCATTCATACAAATTGCTTGGATAAGTCAGTAGAGTTATTTTTAAAGTTACTGTAAGGAGATCTTAGCATGGGTTTGTGAAAGCATGTTTTTCAGTACATGGATGGTATCCTTTTATTCAAGTACCACTTTAAATGACTCAGGGGTTATGGTTTGTCATGTTTTTTAAGTACAAGAGAAAAACATGGGCTAAAGCAAAATCAACAACTTTGAACAGATTCTTTTAGCTTTTCTCGAGAGCAAAGGGAATGAGAGTATTTTCACCGGAAAGCGCTCGGTATCAGATAAGAATAGCTTGCAAGTCTGGAACTGTATTTGTAACTGTTAAAACTACACTGGTCAGTGTAAAACTCTTGAAAGTTGGAACTCAGTTGTGCAGAGTTTTGTTTCATATATCTGTGTTTGTTTTTACAAATGTCATATTGTTGTATTTCTCGACTTTGCAAAAAAAAAAAAAAACAGAGCTTCCAATTTATGGATTGCCTTGCAGTGTGTGAATAATAGTAATGCAAATCCCATTTTGATTGTTGTTGAACAGTTTTGTTTCTTGTTTCTTTTAGTATCTCACACATCTGCATATGCAAACCATTTTTTCACTTTATTGGTGACATTTGCTATAATTTCTTCCACTCTTAGCTTAGCTTGCTACTGGTGTAGATCTCTTATTGTAACCACTTACTGAGTGGGTTTAAGTACTTCTAGGTCTGAAAATGTTGGTATCCAGAAAAGAATCTTGTTTAATGGTCATTTTTATTTGTAATCATACTAAGAAAGGACATGCTAGTGAAGCATACAATGCACCATCTACCCATTTTTTTGTATCCCCGCCCACCTTATCCACTTTAGGTTGGATAGTGACCAGAGTCTGTCCTGTCAAGCAATAGCCACAGGGCAGAAATGAAAAAAATGGTCCATTGCAAGGCACACTTACTCGCTCTCAAATGCAAAAGTTTATTACAGTCAATCCACCTATTCCTTAATATGGAGGGAATGTAGGGATCCCTGTTAAAACACATATGGACTTGGGTAGAACATGCAATTCCACAAAAAAGGCGCCAATTCTAAGAATCAAATCAGGGGATTCAAGAGCTGTGAAGCAGTGACATGCTAAGTGCTGTACCAATATCATGTTCAGACATACTGTTGCATCAAGACACATCAATGTGTCATATTAAATTATTGTGAGTGTTTGCAAAGACTTCAGTAGAAATCCTGCTGAGCATAATTTCATTGACAAGTATTTATGTGACTGGGTGAATGTTCTTTTCTTTATAGTTTATGGCACTTTGGGAATTGATGAAATTAAGAGGTTTAAAATTAGTTTTAACTAAACCAATTAAACATGATTATTTTTTTATTCATATTTTACTGTTTTGACACAGGGACAAAGCTTGTAGTTCCTAGCGTTTATCAGGACAGCATAGTTGCTTGTTGGAAAGTTTTTGGACACTTAACTTTAAGACATGAGGTTCAGTCCTTGACCCTCATTCATTGGCTGTATCTTCCTCTCAAAAACATGCTGGCTAATTGGTTATACTAAATTGTTTGTGTATGTTTTGTATTTATCCTTTCCCTTGAGGGTCACTATCCTGGGCCTTTTGGCAAAGATCATGTGTAGGTTGGTTGGCAGGGTTCACAGACAATCCCACTTAGCCAGTTTACAAATTATGCATAATAAAATAATAATATATTAGCTTGATATGATGCCTTTCTAGTGGTCTTGCTTTTGTCTGGTCATTTATAGGGATAACAATGACACACCAAAACTGGACTAGCCTGGTCTATCCTTTTAAAATTGCACCCACTACTTTTAGTGCTATTGATGTTACACATAAAATCTATATTTAAGTTTAGTTTTCATTTCAATTGTCTGATATTTGCCATTTTTTCTTTAAAACTTGCTTACTGGCAGTACTGAAGTGCAAATGTATGCAGCATGGAAGGGTAAGGTTGCAGAGCAGTGAAAGATAATAAAAAAAGAAGACGAGCCATTATTACTTTTTCAGTTTTGTTGTTTTAAAGGTAATCACATGCTGTATGTTAATATAAATGCAACAGTATTGCTCTGGTTATTTTTTATTTAATATTAGTGTAGCAGTTAATGTTATTTTTATAAAAGAAAATTGCATTTTAGTTTTATACAAGTTCAAAGTTTTATATACATTCAAATGTTAATATAAATAAAATGCTATTCTTCTGGTTATATTTTGTGTGGTTTAATATTTTGTCTGTTCTTCAATTTGTGTTTGACTGTCGGTATCCTACAATTCCATTGGATCAGGTGGGGGTTACATAATTATGGGCCTTTGTCCAGATTTTTGATATTTTCAGGTTGAGAGATATACATTAAGCCTTTCAGAAAGAGGCCGTAGTTGTACATGAACAAAACAAAAGTTACAATTTAAAAGAAGAGTTTTATACACTTGTTTCTGCCTTTGTCTCTAAAGCTTTCATGCAACACTATTCTTGCTACAAGAAGTTTCAGGTGTATGCTATCACTGTAAATTAATTTGCTGCTTGCCAGGATGCTGTCTTCATATATTAATCAGATATTTTGTAGTTTTACTTAAGTTCGCAGATGCAGTATATTTTGCTAACAAATAAGAATGCACATACAGAGCCAAGCATATTGTATGTACTCTTTATTTTAAACAGTGAAATGGCTTAAAATGTAAATAAAAAGTTGAATGGTTTTCACTTATATGTTTTGTTAAGATGTAAGTTGTACAAAATAGCTGTCGGATTATTTATTTTTCTTTAAATTGTATTTATTCTGATTTGTGTGCATGAATGTGTATGTGTATCTATTGCAGTACAGAAAAGCTGCAATTACATGACATAGTTTTCGGAAAGGGTGCTACATTTTGGAAGCTGGTTTACAATTCCAAAAGATCTGGCCATCCCCTGAAAATATTGCCCTCATTAGGTGATGTTAAGACCACAAGAGCATTGAAATTTAGTTGGTATCATCATATATTTTACAGCAGTCTTCTTCAATACAGCAATTAAGACATACTGTGATACTGAGGTGTGAAACAGAGACTGCATGACCACCTATTACTGCAGAGGAGGTGTCTGTGTGGCCACATCTGTTGTTGAGAGTCTAAGAGCATATTTTTCTAGTTGAGCTGGCAGAGTCATTAAAATTAAAATGCCTGAAAGGAAGGCTCACGAATACTGTTCTCAGTGGGGTACATTGTATAATAGTGTGGGACAGTGAAAGGGTTTGGAAAGGAAAGAAAGAATCATCTCCAGGTGTCAGTGAAAAATGTGCTCGTATATCAACTTAAGGAATGATATCAGGCAAGAACTTGACATGCATGTTTGTAACATCACATTTTCATACAAGGATGGCAACCTTGTGTGTTTCTTGTGCTTTGGAAGATTGACAGCGGGCCTATATCTGTATCTAAATAAGAATTAATCAGTAGAATAATTTGGTTAAATTTCATCATAACATCCATCTTCTAACCTTTACAAATGATAGGCTCTAAATGCACAAACTTAGACGTAACTACAGTATACCTGCTCACTGGGAGAGAGTTCACCAAAATGTGAGATGTTTTTTCTTGCAAACAGTTGTCTGTCAGGGATGCATAGAAAAATATACATATAGTTATATACATACATAGAAAATACATAGAATATATGTGTGTGTGTGTGTGTGTGTGTGTGTGTGTATGTGTGTGTGTGTGTGTGTGTATATATATATATATATATATATATATATATATATATATATATATATATATATATATATATATATGTTTATATTACATCAAGTTTTTGAAAACTCAAAATTCATATGGTCAAGACTATATGACTGAGTGTGTAAAAACTCCAAAGGAAAAAAATAACAAATCTATGTTTACAGTTGGGAAATTAGTAAATTCCCTCTCAAAGCACTTCTGTGTAGATCACAGTACAGTGGGAATTGGGAAAGTTCCCTATTTCCTCAAAGTAGTGCCATCTCAGAGTTGGGATATATAATTTGAAGTGGGTGCAGGGGAGCTTCCCCCTTCCAAAACCATGGATTTTTTTTTTCTTTTAAGTTTCTGAAAATGTGATGATATAATATAAATCCATATATACATACACAGAAAATACACAGAACATATGTGTGTGTGTGTGTGTGTGTGTGTGTGTGTGTGTGTGTGTGTGTGTGTGTGTGTGTGTGTGTGTGTATGTGTGTGTGTTTGTGTGTGTGTACATATTTTACTAGACTGTGTCCCAACTGGTAAATATACTCCTATGTTTTAAAAATGTAACCCAACAGTTGGAAATGTGTCTATCCATACAATATTTTGCTGTTGTAGTATGAAATGAGGAAAGAAAACACTTTCCTTGGCTACTTCATCCATCACGAGTCCAAGTTTTTCCTATTAGTCTTGAATAGAAAGTGAACTTTAGCATAGATGTCCTAATTTATTTTAGTGACGGAGAAGCAGAGAAACAATGACCTCATTTGTTTAACATAATTCTGATATATCACAAAAATTTGCAATTAAGTAAAATAGATGTCCTTTTTTCTGACATAAATTTAGAGAGCCATAGGTATTAAGTATTAATATTTAGACCATATAATGATGATTGCTGTAATAATAATATACTGAGAATGCATTTTTGTGAGACTATATAGATTGAAAATTAATAGTTAAACATAAATGAGGAGTACAAAAAAATTGCCACAAGTATTTTTTTTTTGTCTAAAACTGGTATATATTTCAAACAGATAAGATAATCTTCTCAAAGTACTACATTTTAAAAACAGAGATCCACATAAGACGTTTCTTAGAAGAGGGGGGTCAGTATCCTGATCTGCCGAGTAACTTGGTTATTCTTAAATATTAAATAAAAGAGATTAATATTTGGAGTTTTCAGACCTACTTTGTTTTTGTGTCAGATAGTTTATTTAAGCTGAATCTTTTGTCTTGTTTTATTCCATAAGAAGTGAGATATCTTATTTCATGAATTGACCAATTTGATGTGTATGTAGGAGATTATGCTGTTACAAAACAAAATACTGTCTGAATGATATTAATGTTATTAGCAGTACTTTTGAAAGAAAAGCTTAAACTTCTTTAATTTTGTCATGATTTTGACCCATGCTGACATATGTAAATGAAGGTGGGCTAGGATTGTACTTAGTTATTCAAATGAAATGTTATTTTTTCGTGAGTGAGTTGGATATGCTTCATCCCTCAATGCTTTTAGATGAAATACAGTTGAATTGCTTGCATTAAGTTTATAATTAGATGCTCCTGTATATTCCACATGGATTTTTATAAAATATTGATTCTGTAGTATTACAAATATATATATATATATATATATATATATATATATATATATATATATATATATTATCTACTAATAAAGTTTAACAATATGTTATCTGCATATAAAGTTATGTTTATTCTTGATTCACCATTTGTTATCCATGGTTAAATAAATGCAGTAAGATTGGTATTAAAAAGAACCTTGTACATTTTATAATATGATGCATCATAACCATCTAGGCCAGTGCCTTTATTAAGTCTAAGTGATAAGACAATATTTAGTATCTTCTGCAGAATAAAATTGGTCTCAGTTATTATAGCAGGACTGTCTAATAGTTCAATATAAATACATTAAAAATAACATTCTCAGCATCTGATAAATTTATTGGAACATTGCCTGATTTGTAAACTGATTTGTAAGTCTGGTGAATATTTTCAAGAATTTCTCATGATTTAGTAATTAGGCCACATTTCCTTCAAGGAAGAATTATTGTTAGATTTATTGCTAACCTTTAATAATCTAGCCAAATAATTAGAAGGAATACCAGCCTATTTAGCATATCTGGCCAAAATGTTTTAACTCAATAAGAGACTGATTAGAGTCTTGGAAGGACATTTAATCTTTTTTGGATTGCTCATAATTGTTCAAACTTACTTTCATGTGGTTCCTTCAGGAGTTCTTTAGTTAACGTATTTTATTTGCCAGAACAGCTATTTTCTGTTTTATTTATTTGTATTATGTTGTTTTACTAAAAGCTGCTCATCTTAAAAGAAGAGAGATTTTCTCATCCTGTTGGTTATTGTGGCATGATTTCAAAAAATATTAAACTGTACCATCTGTATATGGTTCTTTTAGAAGGTATGAGTTAGTACTCCAATTAGTAATTATATTTGTTGCCTTTTGGAGTTTAACATTGATATATGCAAGCAAGCCAAGACTCTTGGATCAGTTATGAACTCCATGTTCTATTTGTGCCATGATTTAGACAAATGAAAAAAAAATTCTAGATTATGTTTCTGTTGGTGTATAGAAAATAATAAACATATCTGAGCACTGGGCGTATGTTTCTGTATGGCCCAAAAAGATCAAATACAGTTAGTATTTTTCCTAATTGCCTTTTCATCTTTTATGGATTTTATAGTCTTTGTTATAGAAAGTAGAACCAAGAGTATCGTTCCATTCCCTTCTTATTATATAATTATGATTTTAAAATTCAGAAAGATTATCAGATTTCTTTAAAAATCCTGCCTTTCACAATACAGTGTATATGTTGATATTGCAATCATGGGCCCGGTTAATACATGACTGACAAATCCAGTCAGTATAAATCTTCTCCACAGGTACACAGTTGAAAGAGTTATCTTCAAGATAAAGTTAATTTTAGACAGGATTGCTCTAATATATTTTTCTAGTAGAATTCCCAGGTGGAGATATATATAATAATCATTTTTTCCTCATACAATTGGGTTGGAATGCCACTACGTAAGTCTCTTAAACTAAATTAATATTCATATTCATATTGCATTCCAGCTGCCAGAAGAGAGTTTTTTTCTAGATTAATTGCAATGTTATGATAGTAACAGTTTACTTATAGCTGGTCCTAACCAAAAGCAAGTCGTATGGTAAGAACCACTATGAGATCTTTAAATTATTAATAGTAGAACATTTATAAATATATATTTCCATCACCTTATACATTTTATATCAAGATGGTTCCAAAATCAGTCTTTTGTTAAAAAATTTGGTTGCAGATCTGTAAAGGTTTTTCATTATTAGGAGCTTTATATTTTATAGTCCATGTAAAAACAATGCTGCAGTATATGATATTTTGAACTGTATGTTGTTTCGGATAACATTTTGACTCACAAAGCTATTCTATGCATTATAATGAAAATTGCTGAGGTAGGCCTGCTCATAGTTTAAAGCCATTCCACTGGATAATTCCAATTTTCTTACCTGCAGGTAGACTGCAGATGTACATTTTGCACTCAACAACTTTAGAAAATTGCACCAGGAGGTAAGACATTACATGGGAGGTGGCAAAGTGATCTGTGCAGTCTGAAATCATATACACGAGTAGTGTAGAATCAGGTTCTATTAACTGAGTAAAGGTGTCTTGTACAGTTAAATAAAGATATAGCGTGTGTATTCTTCAGCTAGACTACTTGTTATTAGTATGCTATCCATTCTACATCTCCCCCTCTGGTAATAAATTTGCTGCTTTATCTGGCCAAAATGTTTTAACTCAATAAGAGACTGATTAGAGTCTTGGAAGGACATTTAAACTATGAAAGCTTACCTTAGCCAGTATGACGTTGTGGCCTTCTCCTTGTAACAGCTGTTTATGATTGCATTCTTTTATGTGATTTTATTTCATGCCCAATAGTGCTTTTCTTTTTTAAAGTCCATGAAGGATTTCACCTAATGACTCCTTTACCTACACCCAAGCATCCAATTCAATCCAGAGGAATGGGAGAGAAACATTCTCAAGTTAGGTGAAAACCCAAAAACCCATTCAGTCCTCTCCAGGAATTCTAATTGTCCCTTTATTCCCTGGTAAGCTTTTGAGGTATCCCATATTCCCCAGGAATACCCTCCCCCACCTCTCTGCAGCTCTTCTAAGCTTTGTTATTGCTGACTCCCCAGGAAAGCAAACTTCCACAACTTGAGCTCCCCCAAGTTAAGACTGAGAATGCACTCAGCTGGTCAGACTGTATAGGACTTCATTCTGCTTGATGTCAGTGGTGTCACCCACATGGTGAGTCCGAACTACATCCTTCTGTCTAGGCTGGGTCAGCCAGCAGGTGCTGCTCATTCCAAAATGACTGGCCAGATACTAGAGATGCCTAGACCACCAATAAATCCCATTCCCCAGTACTTTCCCCAGGGTTTTTATCCCTCTACACCACAGAGATGGTTCCCAAACATATTTCTTTAACTTCCTTTAAATTGTTGTGGAATTCACATACTGCAAAATAAAGAGGCATCTCTTTCTCTTTTCACCATAGAAGCTATCAGTTCCCATGTGTCTTGTGTGGAAAATAGAGAGTCTATTGGTGAAATAACCACTTTCTGGCATGCTGGAAGATTGCAGTTCCAAATGACCAAAGATCTCATCATTGAGAATTGTTATTGTCTCCCATCGTTTTTACACTGACTAAGCAATCAGCAATGAGAAGATGTAGTAGCTTTACTCACATATTAAACATTTTTTTATTTTTGGTTCTATTTGCTAGATTTAGCTTACTTTACTCAATGAAACAGAATTCAGTGTAGAGCAAACAGGTCATGTGTACCACAGCAGAATCCTGCTCTTAGATGAGTCCTGGCAAAGGATGCAAGTTAGCTCCCAAAACCTGGGCTCTTGGAAGCAGGACATAAGAAGAGGCTTGTGAAGACAGTGACTAAATGTGCATAGTTGTACTTTGTGTTGCAACATTACACATCATGCACAGGCTGCCAGGACAATGAAAGGGTAGATAAAAAAGTAAAAAATAACACCTAGACTGTTCACTCTAGACATACATTTGAAATCATTCCCACAGGAAATAATTATGGAGAGTGACGCAGAGCAGTGGAGGACCAAAGAGTTGCTTTATTTATGGCATGGCTGGTGTTCACACAACTAACATGCATCCAGTACAGTATATTTCTGAGGCAATGTCAAGATGATCAAGGGCAGCTGTATGCTGTAGAGTAAAAGGTGATTTGTACTTATCTATCAGCAGAGCAACAATTATATTCCAGATTCCTCATTGTAATCAAATTTCTAAATAGAAACTGGTACACCCCAAATAACAAAGAAGTGAAGATAGAGCCCTACAAAAATCCAAATCACTGAAGTTGGTAGAAGGAAATATAGCAGAGGCAACTCACTGTGAGTATCCCAAAAGGTAAGAGGTAAACCCTCCAGGGATTAAAGAAATAAGGTTGGGCCAGCCCTATAGCATAGTGGGACAACGGCCCGCATGACCTGGATGTAATGTCTGAGGAACTGGCATGGAGAGATAGGTGGGCCTTTCATAGGAAGGGTGACATTTATTGATGATGCTCTGTAAAGGGAGGCATGGTTGAAAAAGGGGAGTAGCCCTCAAACAATAGTCAGGGAATGCAGGGGAGGGTCAGGGAAGTAATGGGGTTGGTCACAAAAAAAATAGCACATGTAAGTTGGCCAGGACCCTCTGGACACCCTTAAGTTCTTTGCTGGCCCCATTCCTATCAGAGAAAGTCTGGTGGGGTTCGCAGGTGGCTGGTAGACCTGATGAAGGACATGGGGAACTGGGTAGAGTGCCAAAGAATGACTTCTGGTGGTGAGGGAGTTTGCAGTGGGAACACAGCAGTTCAGTCAACTTTCTCCAAACCATGCTGCTGAATTTTGCTGAGAGATCCAAGAGGACCACAACAGAAGAAAGTCATTTAATGCTTATCACCAAGAGACTACTCCCTGTGTTATGTTATGCATGAAACTATACTGTCAATTCCATCTAAGATTATCATAGGTACACCGTACACCTTCACAGGTTTTCTAGCAATTGCCTGTGTCTTCTTATGTAAGTGAACTCAAGGACATACCTAATCAGCAGTAAACATGTGCAAGCTGAGACAACTAGACTAAGAGCATCAGTGCGGACCTTATTTTAGACCACTGTTAGCAGCTTCTATGTATTGTAGTCCAGAAGGGATTGTTCTACTGTTGTTAGCAGGCCATTGCAAGACATACTGCATAAATCTCCATATCAGACAAGTTTAAAGTCAGATGTCTTAATTAGTTTAACCTCAATATGAAACACATCAAGTGATAGTTATAGTGCAAGAATGACTCTCTGTATCACCAAGTCTGAAATGACCACACCAAGTTAAAGAAAACAAATGCAAAGAGCGATTGTAATGTCCTAAAACTGAATTCCACCAGTGTCAGTAGTTCCCATTTAGCAATAGTTTATAAACCAGAAGATGCAAAACACAGTTTTCTCAAACAAGTGCCATAGTTGATGTTTTAAAACAAACAGCTTGATTGAGAGCAAGTTGTCCAGGTTGTTTGTTCATTACATTTCCTGACAAACGATTAAAAGGGCTGCAGATGTGATTTCAGAATGACTTGAAATACATCTTTTTATTTCAGGCTTTGCTGGTCATTCTTAGTAATGTGAAATCATGCCTGCTTTCATATCACTGTTTACAGAGTGAGAGCTAATACATTCAAGAGAAATCAGACAACCACGGACATGAGGTGAGAAATGTTGCTGCCTAGCTCTTGAATAGAAACATATTAGCCCACTACTTGAACTGGTAAACCAAGCATGTTTAAACATTGAAGCCAGATGTGAAAATGTTTTTCATTTTCTCACTCAGGTTTCTGTTAAGACTGTATTAAGCATAAACACAGTATACTAAAGTCAAAGCAGTACTACACTGGTGAGAGTAGTTTATTTTGTAAAACTGTAAGCACAGGATGTTCTGTATTATTGTTATTATTATTATTATTATTGTTGTTACTCTTTTATCTCACTTTATAAATGTCTTTTACATATTTAAACCATGTGGATAAATCTTGTTTTTTTTTATTCTGAAGCAGTAAATGATACATGCTCCAAAATTTAAAGCACAGTGTTATGCTCATTGGCTAATTTTGTCTTATTCTTGCTTTCTTATACATAACATGCCTTGGCTTATGCATATCGATCACTTTATTGAAGATATTCTGAAGGGATACCATTGTGGCCTATAGACCATATACCTTGGCTCAGCAACAAGAAACGAAAATGGCTATGTGCTCACATTCCATGTATTTGGATACAGAAGCCACTGCAGCCATCACCTTTATGGCAGTTAAGTGCAGAGAAACATATAGCAAGGCACAGTCTCTTTGCAATGCCACTTGTTAATGATACTAGTATGCTATCCAGAGGGAAAGATAAATTAAGTACCTCTTAATTCCTTAACAGTATCCAACCACAGATACGGTGATGTCTGGATATTGTTTGTTTTGCAAGAAGCAAACAGCTCATCAGCTGCTCAATTTGCTTATAAGGAATGTGAAAAAGGCATGCAGAAAGGCATCTTGTCAGTGTGCACGTCATCAGAGAGCATACAGTCTCACCAAAAGATTTGATTAGCTTTGATTGAGCACACTGTCTTCAGCAGATTCAAGTCACCATTTTAGAACTAAACCATGAGTCAGAATCAATTTTTTTATTTTTATATTTTTGTTGACTTGGTAAGCCCACTGGATAAATTGTCCTTTTTCAGGGATCAAAGCATGCTAGAAGGAATCAAACCCTGTACCCAGGGCACAAAAAGTAGCTTATTAACAGTGCCAAACTTTAGATGACTGTGGTAACTGACAGATCATTAAGCATGGTTGAGCAGTGCGATTTCTCCATCCTGTAACATACTTTTGTCAAAGTGGATTCTTTGCAGGAATTGTAAAGCATTTACTTCACTGAATTTTAAGGTGTTCAGTAGGGGTTTGAACAGGCATGATAACTGGGATGTAGTCTTTTTGTCAAATGCATGCTCGATTATATGATTTATTTTATTTTTTGTTTTTTCTAAACTACATGCCCAAATCATTAAAATATTTTGTTTTGAAATGCAATTGTTTTTGAGTACTGTGATCTCCTAAAACTGTTACCCATGGTCACAAAATAATTAAAAGAGCAACATGTTTTATTCAAGAATTTGTAAAACACTGAGGGTCTGCAATGATATTGAATAAGGAGTAATTTAACCATCACCTACTGTAGATCCTTATCTGCAAAAGAAAGTGCTTGAAAGAAATAGGAGGCTACCTAGAAAAGAACTGGATATAATAGGAAGTGAGCCCATGTCAAGAGAATGTAGTGTGTTTGTAACCTGGTACTGCCTTATCATTTAGGTTATAGTGCCAGCCTATAATCAATATCTTTTATCAATCAGGAAACAGTATCAAATGTTTAGATTTCAAATGACCTTATTTCATTGAAATGTGTTTATAAGTGCTGAGCACAATCCAAACTATGGTTGTATATGTTCGTGCTACCTTAACTTAGCTGTTATTTTCAATATTAATTTGCATATAAATGCATTTTCTTTCTTGAGGAGGTTAATCTGCATCTGCGTTAATCTTCTTCTAAAATCATATTTTCCTGTGTGTCACAATGATTTTAGCACTTAACATGATTTTCATAAAAAAAAAAAAAAAAACACACATCAGCCAAAGTGAAGACTTGTATAGGCTAAATTCAACTGTTTTGCACATAAATTGTACAAAAGTTGGAGTCATAGCCTGAAAAAAAGTATTGTAAAACATGAATCATGAAATAAGGCAGCAGTGAAATGTAATAACTCTGTTCAAACACATTTTGCAAAGCAAATGTAAAATTTTATCTGCGATCACCTGTGCCTTCTGCATATATCTAAGAAGTGCAGTCAGACTTAGCCAAGTATATTGACATGCATACACTTCAGAGTATTTCTGAAAATTAACCATAATGCACTGCATTACCACTTCTAATGTATTTAATCTACTTTATGGCATAGCTAATAAAAAGTGGCTTCATATTACATCCTCCTTTAATAAAACGACTTTTAGAAAATTATGTATTCGGCTTACCAAAACATGCATGCTGTGGTCTATCAGATCAGAAGAAACATTAGTTTATCTCCTTTAAATTAAGAGACCATCCATGTTTTATGTCTTGTTGCACTTAATCTGAAGAAACTCACACAAAATGGATAGCTATATAGAAACCCCTTAAGTTCATAACTAGAATTTGTAAATATGTAAGCAACAAGGTAGAAAAAGATGTGTATTTTTCTCCCAAGTATTTGTTACAGAGAACATAAATAAAGTCCAAGGACAAAGTCTTAATGGCACCCCTGCATATCCTAGGATAAGATCATCTTTTGTGACAGGTAACCCTCCTCTGCAGTCAGAGAAGAAATTATCAACCCAGCAAAAACTGAATGTGGAATAATGTTCTTCTTTCAGTCTATTAAGTGGAGTAGGCACTGTACAATGTCAGGTGCTTTGGTTCTGTGTAATTTGTTGTATGCATGTAGCCACCCACTCTTACCTCTAGAAAGATGTCAAGCAATAAAGGGTTCAGCCCCAAGCCCTGAAATGCACCACTAGGCGTATATGTTGTGATTAAGAGTACTCTTCTAAATTATTATTAACTTCTTAACAATTATTAAACCTCAGTCTTCTATTAAACAACCAGTTTTTGATCTACTTGACCACCTAGCAGTTAATTTTTAGCTTGTCTTAGCTCATCAAGAATATCTACATAACAGACTGTGTCAAATTATTTTGCTGAATTGAGTTGTTTTCTGAAAAAAAAACATTTTTTGGCATTTATTCAATAATCACAAGATCTTTTTCTGGAACAGTTGCTGTAACAGTAAATCATAATATCAAAGTAATGCCTATCTTCTTGATGTGTTCTTCCAGACTGAAAATGAAAAAGTAATAGCTTATTCCTTGGAGATTCCAAAATGTGTCTTCAACTGGGTAAATGCTGGGCCCCCATACAAGTATTCAACTTGTTTATGATTGCCTCACACAAGTGCAATCACAAATGAGCAAAAGCTAGCAAATGAGCAGAATTATAGCTATGTTACAGGAAGGGAGTCACAGTCGAAAAGTATTGCAAGACACAATCAGCAGAACACAATCAGTTTTAAGCACAATGCCAGCATTCAGAAATGAATGGTGGTATTGCATTTACTGTCAGAACTGAAGCAGTTTAGTGCTTTGTGTGTGTCATAAACTGTAGCAGCTCCTTTTTATAAATGGTGCAAGCAGCTTACTTCAGTTTAAAAGGTACAAAAGAGCCTAAGATGAAGGGCATAGATGAGGAAGATTGACCTGGCTTGCTCTTTAGTTAGGTGACCACCACAATTCCAAGCTGCATGTATGTAAATGTAAACACCATTCGGAAAGGTAACATCACACAAAAATGAACTTTTGCAAATTCCTCTGCACTCTGAGATCACACTATCACAGAAAAAGTAGAAATCTGTGTTATACTGGCAATTCAACCTTCCTTTGAAAAGCCAGGCATTCACACATTTCTGATAACTCAAATGAGTGCCAATTACTTCTGTTTCTCAGATAAAACTCTCTTCTTAGATCCTTACTAAGGTGCTTAGCTCCTTTGTGTCGGAAACATTATTGAAAATCCTCCTCACTTCTTCTAGCAATTTTGAGTATTGTACATCTCCCATCTTTCTGTAATAAATGTCCATTGTGTATTTCATTTTTTGCTTTGATCAGTGGATGCTACTTTTCTTAGTTTTCTTCAGTTAATACTGTTTTTCATCACTGACCTTTTTAAACTGATGCTTCGTTGCTGGACTTATTGAACTGCTAGTGACTAAATCTGTTACTAAGTGAGTCTGTGGTAAACAAACAGCCATAAAACATTTCTCAACCTAATGTCTTTTATTTTTTTTTGCCCCTGAACATAAGGTTCAGTAATATAGTACTTGAGATAAATTTAAATGGGTCGCATAGTTAAGGAGTCAGCAATATTCAGTTTCATTTTAAAAAGAAATTTGGCTAAGATATCTGTAGAAAAGAAAAAATAAAAAAAAAAGTAATTAAAAGATAGATTTGTTGAGGGATGTATAAGGGATGCATTATATGCAAAAGCTAAAGAGGAAATGAAGAATGAAGATAACTGAATTGCTGAGTCTAGCACCAGTAGGGATAGGTATTAAAAAATTTAATAAAGATTTATTATGGAAAAAAAAATGTAAGAAGATTCAGGAGGCACCTGCGACCAAAAGATGGATGAAAACTGGACTGATATCTCAATGCTGGAAAAGAATAACATCGGAAGGCGCAAAAATAAACTGGGCCCAAGCAAATTATGAGTATATAACATAACAAAATGGCAAGCAATTAGCTTATGTGGGATAATTAATAGAGATGTGGAATAAGATTACACAAAGTGAAGATTAGTAAGGGAAGGTGGTGGTGGTGAATTAACCTGTTAATAGAAATCTATACACATAATAGCACCAAGAGATGATTAGTTTTGAGAGTGTAGAGAATACTGACAAGTGAGTACAAAGATCAGGGCAGCAAATTACAAAGGAATTGCATGAACAATTGAACAAAACCTATACTATTGATCAATGGGAGATTTCCTTAGCTCTGCAATATGCAACAAAATCCAGGAAGTTTCTAATACTTGCTTGGCAAGCGTTACATAAGTATTTTTATATGTCAAGTAGGGTACAGCGAATGTTCCCCCCAGACTATAATGGGAGGTTGACATAATGGTTAAGGTATTTATCTTGCAGACACAAAGTGCAGGGTTTGATTCTTACATGGGGTAACTGGATAGGCTTAAAATGACCCTCAAGGAAATGTAGCCTACTACTAATCCATGAACCTATGAATGCTGAAGGTGTAAAATAAAATAGATGAGAATATTTCTTATAGAGATGTCAAGAATCTTCAAACATTTATTTCACTCCTCATTGATATGGAGTATTAAATCACACAAGAACATTGGACTCATCGAGATCAGCATCAGAGGCAAAAAAGGCAATATTAGTGCTTACGAGTTTGGCAGCAAAAAAAAGTTATAAGAGGAACATGGAAGAGAAGTGATAAATCCACCTTGGGAGAAGAAAAAGATAGGACAAGTTACCAAAAGCATTAAGGAGAAATGGGTGATATGGCACAAGAAGATTTCAATAGCTGAAAGGAAACCAGAAATATGTATTTATTTATTTATTTTATTTATTTATTTTACATTTGTTGACCGGGATAGTCTGATTGGATGCATATCCATTTTCAGTGGAGGCCAGGGGGGGAAAAAGCTCCAAGGTAAACAGAAACATTAAAACATGTTACAAATTTAATTTTGACAAAGAGTATATAAGCAAACAAGAATAAGCATGTTCCACAAGTTAGAGTTAACCCTGCTGAAAGTCAGGGATAAATTAAACAGTAAGCTGATAAATAGATTTTATACATTCTAGAAGAGAGTTAGCCAGGCTTGATACAATGACATGGTCAGTTTAGTGCCAGTTGTTGTTTGAATCTAGTTTTAAATTGACCTAGGGAGGAGAGTAAAGTAATGTCAGGGGGAAGTGAGTTCCAGGATCTGCCTACAGAGTTTGCAAAGAGAGAGTCACTAGCTGCGTTGTTAATTGTGCATGTCTGAATTTGTAGTGTATCACCAAAGTTATGTAGACTACACATCAGGAATGCCCTGAAGATGGTGTAAACTGATCCATCCTTTACACCATCACACTATCTACACTTTGGTGGAAGGGTAAAGGGCATAGCCCTTGTGCAGAGTAAAGCTCCAGATGTAGGCTTTGTCATGTGCTACCTGCACACAAGTGAGGACTGCAACAGTGAATGCTGTGATAAACATCTACATAACACATAGCATAACATTAATGCATCAAGTTTGTGTCTGGAATTAAGGATGGATATGGGTCAAACTTGAGCAGTTTGTAAAAGGTTTAACCTCTTTTAGATATGCCACTCTTCTGAGGTTCCTGTGAGTTGTGTGACTGTCACACTTTTTTCCATGAGTGGTTAAGCCACTCATGGTTGACAACTGGTCTCAGCCAATTACAGTTTTTTTGGCGGATTTCAGGATGAAAGGGAAGTAAAATACCTAACAGATTTAAAAGAAGGGGAGATATGAGAGGGCAAACTAGGTGTCCTCATCAAAACTGATCTAGCTGCAAGCTGCAAAATGCTGAACAAACATGTATATGTTTTTTTTTTTTTTTGTTAAGCTGTTTAAGGGTAGAGGAAACAGTTTAGAAGGTGAGTAGATGATAAGTATTGTTCATATTTATAATAATGATTAAAAGAGAATATAAAGATCATTTATGATTAATAAATCTGTACTGGGGTGGCCTTAGCACTGCATAAGATTAAACTTACAAGTACATTGCTATTGTCTAGCAAAGGCAGCAATAGACTGTTTTAATAGTATGTGAGCCTTGCACAGGGAATGCCCGTAAACTTTGTGGAATGTGATTTTGTGAAAAATTGATTAACTTTGCATTTTAATAATGTTATACTGAACTTTAATTGCAATTTCTGGAATCAACCATTGTGATAATTTTTGTGAATGCCAGTATTAGGATGAGCTTACTTGTGAAGGCAGACTATTAAGAGTTAGTTGCTGAAGAAGACACATAAAGGCACCATCCATGTTGACTACCATGGTTGTATTACTGTTTGTTGGAAGTGAATAAACTTTTTAAAAAAGAAGTATTAAACTGAGCTGATAAAATCATTAAAGGTAAATAAATTGATCAAGAAGAAGGTTGAATTCATTAAGACAAGGGTACTATTCCCAACCTCAGAAGACAAGATTTCCCCATCAACTGTTGAAACTGACACTCCTTTTTTGCTGACTTTCACGTGTTTATCCTGAGATCCTCTATAGATAGTTTTGAAGGTAAAGGAGCCTGAGTCATGTGTTTCAGCCATGAAAAATCTCTATTGCCTAAGACTCTGGATTTCAAGTTTACAACTATAGCATTCTCAGATCTCTCTCTTCCTACTATTGATTGCAAGATTTTAGCAGTGGAGATTGTTTTGACTTCCTTGGTGAAAGCTTTAAGGCCATTGTCAATAATTGCTTGTGCGTTTATATCACGTTATCGAAAGATGAAATCAGTGAATGCTATTTCTTCGGCCCCAAAACATCTAAACATGAAAATATCGAACATTCAGAACAGCGAATTTTTTTCCCATGGAAAAAAATCGCTGCTCCAAAACACATACACACAACACAAGCACATCAAACAAACAGAAACCACACACATACACTTAAATTCCTACATCTAACACTACACTAAACTAAATATACACTATTATCTACCCACTTACCTTAACCCAAACCCTAACCCTAAGATCCGTCACTATTGCACACTCACCTAACCCACGCCCTAACCCTAACTCACTTAAACTGCCACTAACCCTAAAGTCTGTCACTATCGCACACACGCCTAACCCATGCCCTAACCCTAACTCACTTAAACTGCCCCTAACCCTAACATACAAACAATCGCACACTTACCCAACCCGTAACTTTCCACCACAGCGCTAAGAATAGCGAAGCCACAGAAATGGCCAACCGAATTCTTTCCCGCGGAAAGAATTCACTGTTCTGCAGCTTTGCTATTCTTAGCGCTCGCTGAATAGTGTTCGATATCAGAACATTCGAAGTATTAATACTTCGATGTTCTGATATAGACCCTTGCTTGTGACTATCATGGGTAAGAATTTAGAGTTGAACACCTCACACCTTTGCTTCTGACTTGAAAAATCTTAAATAGAAGTTTTTTTGTTTCTTCAAATAAGGATGTTTCTTTTTAACCTTCCTGTTTCTCCCTTCAGTGTTTTAGTTTTGACCAATACGTTTCTTGTTCTTATCCATTGCAGTCTCCTCCTAAATGTATTTTAATGACATTATCAGCATTAGGGGGGCATTAAAACTTTACATTATACTGATTTCTTCAATGAAGTAAGTTTTACAAATAATATAGCATTTCATAATATGTAGTCACAACTCCTCCTTTGCTTAAAACATTCAGCTATTAATGGAATAAAAACTCACAACATCTTGACTTAGCTACCTGTTCACTTATCTGCTGATCTGTTGTACCTTTTTTTATAAGGAGAATCATCAGATGTGTTTCTCTTTGAATTCTGATAGCTATATCTATGACTTCAGAGTATATTGATAGTTCCTCCATGAATTATATGTTTACCAGGGAATGGAGAATGTTGGGTAGGTATTATCAGAGGGTGTGTGTGTGCATGTGTATAAAATATATTTGCACACACACACACACACACACACACACACACACACACACACACACACACACACACACACACACACACACACCCACATACACACACACAATAACCAACTAAATAAATGGTGATCATTTAACCCCACACCTACCCATGCTATGCAAATATTCAAGTTCCTGTCAGTCTTACTCTCTAACCACCTTATATCCAAAGTTCCGTACACCCTGCCAAATTTATAGATACCAACTCCATCCTTGGATCACCTTTAAGAAGCAAAATCTCCCAAAAAAGAGTATTACAGCCAGCAGACTCTTAGAAATCTCCCTGATAATGATTTCCTATGCAAAAACACTTTCAGTGGTTTGTTTCTCTGCACCTTGAGGATTTGACAACTAACGCTCATCACTTTGTCTACCTGTAGAGTAACTGAGATGGACTCGTGTTACATCTCACTGAGGTCTACTGTGCTATTTTTTTTGTGTTAAAGAATGCATTCTCCTGTATACATTTACTAAGGTGTATCCATTTCCAAGATTAGTACAAAGCTTATAAATTAAATAAGTAAATGCCCAGACTATATTCAAGACCATGTCTATATATATATATATATATATATATATATATATATATATATATATAGATATAAATATCTATCTATACATATATATATATATATATATATACATATATATATATATATATATATATATATATATATATAGCTTCCCTTCAAACCATCAAATGTTTAAAACATTGAAGTTCAGATCATCGAGACCAGAACATCGAGATTGAAAACACTGAAGGTTTGAAGGGAAAGAAAAAGGTAAGTGTAGGTGGGAGAATGTTTGTGTTTTTGCAGGGCACCAAGGTGCCCTGCATACTGTGTGTGCCTATGTGCCATCTGTGTGATGGCACTACAGATAGGGTACGGAAAATCTCCCATTTAGCACTTCTGCATATAGAGCTAAATGGGAGATTTCCCTTTACTCCACTGTAGTACGGTCTCGGAGTTGGAATATTAAAGTAGGGGGGTGTGGGGGGCACAGCCCCCCTGAATACAATTGTTAAAGTTTATTTTTCTTTGTTTTTATTTGGTTACACTTGTAAACTTTGATGTTTCAACATTCAATGTGCTGGTCTTGATGATCAGAATTTCGATGTTTTGAAATTTTGATGGTTAGAAATTGAATCATATATATATATATATATATATATATATATATATATATATATATATATATATATATATAAAATGTCTCACAGCTCTTGAACAACATTCCTACATCAGTATGCACTGATGGGCTTCCTTTTTTTCTTACCACAAAGAAAGTAAAGTTCATTCAAAAAGGCAATACAGCTTGCAATAAATCATTGAATATATGTCTAGCTTATAGTTTCATTCTGTTAAATTGCATGTCTTGTGTTCACCTATATATAATTTCTTATAATGTGGTATTTGTAAGTTTAAAATAACTGTTCCATATTATTTCCCTTGTTAATACACTAGTCTATAAAACTCTGCAGTTCAGACATTTCAAACTGCATTTAAATATTACACCATTATAAATATGTAAAATGCACTATAGCAAAATACAGAATTTTCAGAATCCGTACTCTGTATAGCATGCGCCTGAGCCTAGCAGCATTTGTTTCTTGAATGTCAGGCAGTAGTAGTGTTCATTATTATTTTGGATAGAATGCTGTAATATGGCAGAGGCAGTATTTGCAATAAGAATATTATAAGTGTACAATGCCGATGCAGAGTTTACAGTCAGCTGTTCATTTAATGTTTCATATAAGTCTTTCCCTGTGAAGCATTTAACTTGCACAAATGCAGATATCATTAATCAGAGGAATGCTTGGGTAAAAATATTTATGAACATCTGATAGTAACTGAATCACCAATTATAATGAGAAAGCTATAAAATTGTCCTACTAGCAAACTAATGAACCCAGATTCATAGAATACCACATTTGCCAGTGAAGATCTTCTATGAAGTCTATTTTCATATCATCATTTTAGTATCTCTCCTTAACTCCAGCTGTCACTGCTTCAAGGAGCTGACAATATTATTAAGCTATTGAGGTGCTGCTACCAAATCTAAACATCTGAAGCAAAAAACATTTAATAAGCTACTGTCACATAACTGCGAATTAACGTGCATTTGTTTTAATCTGTGCCATCACATTCAGTTTTCTTAAATGCCAAGATACTTGGCAGGCCATAATATTATTATCATCACAGTTTATATTTTGGATACTTAGCTGGTTCTAATTCTCTGCTAATATCTAATTAACATTTCTAAGTTTTGACATCTGTTTGTTTTAATTCACTTTATAACCTTGCAATCAATAAGAATGTTACAGTAAAGCAAAGTAAACAGATTGACACAAGAAATATATTATGGCGTTTATATTTTTTGCAAAGATCTACTTATTGCATTTTAATAGTTATTTCCCTTTAAAGAAAGAATTAATGTATTCAGCATGCTATTTCTAGTTCTGTCTTCATTTGCTATCTGTTTTTAACAGATAATCCTCAATAAGCTCATGTATTTCTTAATATGGGTGATTTGGAGCATTTTTAATTAAAGCCTTAAAATTAATAATGAGATTTGTAGGATTCACAATTACGGCAGTAGGGGTGTAGTTCATAGGTTCATAGTTAATTGGTAGTTTATTGACTTGACCCATGAAGGGAACAGGCAGCCCTTCTGTACTTTTCGGAAGTTTACTCATATTTAATAGGTTCATAATAACTGCTCTGAAGGGCTATTTTAAGCCTAGCCAATAACACAAGGTCAGAATCAAACCCTTTGCCATGTGTGTTAATTTTATGTAGTTTCTAGATAATATAGTTCTGAATTGTTAAATATTACATATACTCTCAAGTTTAAACATCTCTGCTGTAAATATGTCATCATTTAGGTTTTTGCAAATTCTCGCAAGTTTTCTAACAACTGTTATGCATGAACTAAAGACGTGCCAATGAATTCCTGAATGAAGAAGCATCATATGTTCTGACAGTTGAGCACGCATAATATAGAAACAGTGCCTACATATCCCTACATGCACTGGGGTATTGCTAAAGTTACCAAACATTCCAATGCAAATGCTCACACATTTGCTTCTAAGATCAAAAAAGGATATTTTTTTCTAAAATTAATATATTGTGTGGGGCAAACCGTCAATGTTTCCCATAAAGAACACTGTACTCCATGCTGGACATTGTACTCCCACACTTCACACTGAACACTGTACTCCCATACTCCATGCTGGACACTGTACTCCCACACTCCATGCTGGCCACTGTAATCCCACACTCCATGTTGAACACTGTACTTCCACACTCCATGCTGGACACTGTACTCCCACACTCCACGCTGAACACTGTACTCCCACACTCCATGCTGGACACTGTACTCCCACACTCCATGCTGGACACTATAATCCCAAACTCCATGTTGAACACTGTACTCCCACACCCTACGCTGGACGATATACTCTCACACTCCATGCTGGACACTGTACTCCCACACTCCACGCTGAACACTGTACTCCCACACTCCATGCTGGACACTGTACTCCCACACTCCATGCTGGACACTATAATCCCAAACTCCATGTTGAACACTGTACTCCCACACCCTACGCTGGACGATATACTCTCACACTCCATGCTGAACACTGTACTCCCACACTCCACAACATTTATTGTAGTTATCTTTGGGTTATTCAGTAAAATGGTAAATACCTATTTTCTGCACAAGAAATCAATGTCCAGGTTTCTTTTTTATCTAAACAATCAAAGGAAGTTATGCTTCTGCAGCTACCTTATCTACATTGAGTACTATACATGTTTCCAGGGTATATAATGATTTCCAAAATATGTAAGATGAGCAAAATAAACAGACCTGTGATTGTATCTTTAAATAGAGTAAACAGGCTGATTAATTTGTTTTCGATTTGTTTTTAAGTAGATGTGTGAGTAACACTTAACACCTGAGAACAGGTACAGAATGTATTTATTAATAAAAACTATGAACATACAAGTATTTTAAGCAGTTTCGTCTCCCTCTCAGGAGACTATTACAAAAAACATTTTTTCTCTCAGTGTTAATCCCACTGATACATTCTGCACCCATCCCCTGGTTTTAAGCATTACTCACACTGAAGTTATATGGTCCTCAGTTGGCTTTACAGTTTGTGTCCCTGATTCTTATGGTTTTAAGTAGATAGATATTGCAGTGGAGTACAGCTTCCATATGTGTTGTACTTCAATGATTTATTTTTTTGTATGGAGTTGTGCTATGATGACTCTGGATTAATATATGTGTTATTTAAGTAAAATGGAGAAGTAGCTGAAATTAACAACAAATAATGACCATAAAGGAATAATGCCCTGGATGTATTGCTATATAGACTTAAGAATCAACACACTGAAGCTTATATAAGGAACACTCTGAATGATGTAGAGATACATGCTGTTTTAAAATACGCTTCCCATATGGGATACAAATAACTTTTCTAAGCACAAGATTATAAAGGCATCAAAAACTTTAAGCACTGATTCAGATTTTGTGTGCATTTACAGAAGAATTAACTGCTGATTTGGAAAAGGAAAGATCCTATATATATATAAATATATATATATATATATATATGATCAGCTTAAATTTGATTTGCATGTTAATACCTGTATCAAAAAGACTCACTCAGAACTAGGGCTCCTTTACCGTAACAAGAATTTCCTTACCTCTGAAGCCAAGATTACTCTCTCTTTTACCTACCTTCTACCCAGTCTAATGTACAGTTCTCAAAATCTCACAAATCTTAACTCAGCACTCCTGACCAAACTCGAATCTACATACAACAAGGTAGCTAGATTTGCTGCCCAACAAACCTACAAATCCCATCACTGTCTCTCTAAAACACCTAAACTGGCTTGAATTACCCCACCAGCTTCTTCTCTCTCAGCTCCGGATCATCCATTTTATCCTGTACTAGCATTCCTACTGCCCCGCACTGTCCCTTCTCATCTCCCATTATTCTCCCTCCAGACCTGTCCCAAGCTCTAACCAAGACCTACTACAAATCTACAAACCAAAGTCTAAATTTGGACACAACATCTACATCTATCACCCCACTATTGCATGAAATAGGCTCCCACTAGAAACCAGGACCCTTACACATCCTAAACAATTTAAGACAGCCGTCAAGGAGCACTTTAAAAGTCACTGGTCCTGCCATTGCACTCTCCCTTGTTAACATCCCCTACTTCTCATACCTTAATCTACTTTCTGCCCTTAACTCACTCTTCTCACTAGCTCTCTCTAGTCTTCCTTGACTACTGTTTCTACTGTCTTCTAACATCTATTCAGCAAATCGCCTCAGAGAAACATTCTATTGTGATTGTCTTGCCTTCATGCAACTACATTATGCTAAAACTGTTTTTTTGTAACCACTTACCCCAAAAACTATATTTATCCTTAATGACATATTTCTTTTTATACATCTTGAAATAGTTACGCTATACTCCTGATTATTGACACTGTATAACATTGTATTGCTACTTATTTCCTTGTAATAATCCTGTAACACTGCTGTTTAATTCTAATTTATAATGAAAATTGTATAATATGTTTGAGCTTTTCTCCCCAGGCCGGTCAACAAATATAAAATATATAATAAAAATTATATATATATATATATATATATATATATATATATATATATATATATATGTATATATATGTGTGTGTGTGTGTGTGTGTGTGTGTATGTGAGAGTGTCTGTGATGTATTCAGAATCTATTGTTCTGAAAACATTCTTTTTATATATGGAAGAAAGTCTTGACAATAAAATGTACTGTGGTGTTATTTGTTTTAGTTTTTGTTCTTAACAAACATTTTTCTTCTGGTTTTTTTTTGTTTGTTTTTTTTTTATATTATAGATATACATCACAAAGTATCTGCAGTAGTGGTTCTGTGGTAGTGTTGTCGCCTCACAGCAAGACGTTGTCCCAGTCGATTCTCAGCTAGAGCGTCTTCTGTGTGGAGGCATGCATGAATGAGCGTGCCTTCGTTGAAGGTTGTGCACCAGGGCTGGTAACTCAGCACGTAAAAATCCACTACCAAACATTAGCGGACCAGCGTTCCGCTGTGGCAACCCCTAACAGGGATAAGCCGAAAGGCATAACATAGATATACATCACAAAGCACCTTGAAATATGTTTATACATTATGGGAATGGGTTATGGTAAGAGCAGTATTACAAACTGGCCAAGTGTATTAGCATTTATATTTTTACTAGAATGTATAATCTCATAGGCATAAATAGCACATATAGATAAGATGAAATAACTTCTTATGTGTACGTTATACATTGTATACCTCTCAAGTGATATAGTAATCATTGCTGAAGTGTGTCCCTGAACAGCTGTTGAATCTACATATGCTAAAACTTCAACAAGCAGTTTGCTTTCTTTATCCCTTTATGGATGTTTCTTGGTGTAAATTCCTGATGATTCTGATAGCTGTGATCTTGTCTTATTGTAAATTGCTGACAATCTTTTCCATTAGTGGTTGAAATGGACTTCTGTACAGATTCGGAGACTAACAGATTTAAGTTTTATTGGCCTGGTAGGTTTAAAACCAGTGTGTTTGAGATAAGCGCAAAATAATGAAGAAGAGAGGTCATCCAGCCTTTTCCTTTTAAGGACAACATTTGATTTGCAGGTGCTCTGGGAAAGATATGAGGTTAACAAAATATGTTACACCATATCCGTTTGTGTATATTAAATAGTTCTTCTTATTTCAGGGCCATTGCACAGTGTCTCTCTCTGTCCATTTTTAATTCACCTGCTAAATGAAATTCAGCTTTCTCGCCAGAGACTGTTGAGAGCTTATCTAAATAGCCTGTCTTGATTTGTGTTTGACTGTGCAGTAGCCTAGTAAGAGGAAGTTTATTTTTGAATTTATTATTTTTGAATTTATATATTATTTTTTACCACTGCTTTTTACTGTTTGTTGGAAGGAAGGTATAGCTTGTAGATAAAAACATTTACTTTGACTTATATTTTATTGCTTTACCTTTAATTTTCACTGTATGTTAGAAAGGGATACATTTTAAACAGGCAAACTCCAGCCATTCCAAGGGCCCTAGTCAGCTATAGATTCATACAGACTACAGAAATTACAATCCTGAGCATATCTAAACAATCATGTCTTGGTTTGTGATTTTTTTTATCTTTACTCTTAAAAAGAAGTGCAACTGAGAGCAAAAATGAGCACAAGCTATTGTACGTATTTCCACAAGGTGTAAACAATTTTAGCTTTTGTGTGACTTTCACCGCTTCTACTGTCTAATCAACAAATGTACTGTACTTAAATTAATATTTAGTTGTACATTGTTTGTGTGATTTTTCTCACAGAAGTTGATTTCAATTCTCTTTAAATTCTGTGGTAACCGATATTGATTAGTTTTTTTTTTTTTTAGAATTCGTCATTCATTTGCAGCTGAATAAGGATTCCTTAAATGAGTATGCCATTAATGTTTTGCTAAAGCACATGTATCCTGAACAGTGTACTAAGTTCTGTGTATATTTAAAGGTAGCACCTAATAGCACTGGTGATCTGTGTTCCTCGTGTCAAAGGTTGGATGGTTTGCTTACCGTTATTAGTAGTAAATCCGTACTTATTAGACTTGCTGAAGATGATTGCAGTTGTGCAATTGGCACAACTTGGAGAACTGTTGTTACATATATTAATGACTGGACTGATGAGATAAATAACTGTTAGACAAAGAGCAAATAGAACACATTTAGGAAAGGAAGTGTCTATTTTCTCTAAAGATCACTCAGCCCATATTGAACAAGATAATACCACTAACAGCTTTGGAATTGTGTATACAAGTATTCAGTAATTTAAGAATTCAGAACATAAGAAAGAAAAAAAGAAAGAAAGGAAGGAAGGAAGACGTTCATGACAAAAACAAGGAAGAAAAAGAAACTGATAACATTCTGTAAAGCAAAGAGAGTACATACTAAAAAGGATACTGTTTTGTTATATAGCACACAGATTACAGAAAATTATAGTATTTTTCTGTCAGAAAACCTTTAGTCTACAGAAAAAGGAATAGTTTTTTCCAAAAGAGAAGGTAGAAAAAAGAGGCAAGGGGCAGGTAAAAGGAAGAAATCAAAATTAAATGTGGAAAATTGAAGAACATTACTGTAAGACAAAAGACATGAAGGACAGATGTTGACAACATGGCTCAATATGTGGATGTACAAAGACAGCTGGATGAGAATTGTATGCTTGCAGCTGTAAAAAGCAATGAATAGAGTGGGATTAATAAGACTAATTGTGATGAAGATCATTCCTTTGTAATAACTAATACAGCAGGTATTACTATATTAGAAGTTGAAGATTCTTCAGATGTGGTCAAAAATATATTATTGTAATTGGAGATTCATTTTTTAAAGGAACAGAAACTTAAACTTGTAGAGAAGATAATGAACATAGAATAGTGTAATGTTTGTCATGAGCAAAAGTAGAGGATGTGAGACAGACCCTAGAATCCCTTACTGTAAGGAAGTATGTTGTTGTTTTTATTCATGTTGGTACAAATGATCTCATCCACAAGGCCTCTCTCACTGTTAGTAGGGAACTTACAGCTCTCTTTGCTTGCTTAGCTTATACAGGTGTTATGATATATTTTTCCACAAATCACATATAGAAAGGAGAGTCAGGTTACTGTGAATGAAAACATTGGTTGGGTAAATACCTACATGAAAACATGTCCCAGTTTAAACAAATAGAAGCATGTGGAGCATCTGAGCCTAATTTATGGTACACATTTGTTCAGACAGGATGACGTGTTCTTCTCAAGATCAGAGAACAGAATTTTTGCAGCAGATAATTTGCAAAATTTGACAAACACAAGGCAGGATTTTTGCCAATTTGAAAATTTAACAGTTCACAGATAGCACTATGTGATGCACTTCTGATTATTGCATTAATAATAAAGTTTTTTTTTTTTTGGAAAATGAGCTACAGTCCCACAAGGTGGTTGTTGTTATTGTCTGTGAAACATGGTTAAAGAACAATTACTGGAAACTGTTTCTGTCTGGGTATAAATGATTTTACTCTAACAGACATTCTAACAAAAAATCAGGTGGAGGTTTATAATAGGGATTAAACATAGTGATGAGACCTGTCATTATTACATGTTCCATAATAACACCAATACTATAGATTGTGCAACAGTGACAATAATGACAACACAGGAACATATAACAGTCGTTAGAGTGTGTAGACTACCAAAGTCAAGAGTTGATGTCCTAGAGGAATTCATGCATTTCTTCCATTTACCAGAAACAGGCTGGAATAATACTGATTCAACAACATAAGTAAAGAAATTATTCATAACATATATTCAGGAAGAACAAGATACTTGGTAAAGGTGAGAGATAAAAATATAAGAAGTGGAAAAGAATTTGAACTACAACTTTGAAAACTGAAATAAACAAGCTGGACAGACAAATTAAACATAGAGACAAGATAAAAAAATGGAAGAAATGTTATGTAAAGATATTGAGCATAATAAGAAACTGTTTTATAGATAAATAAGATATGGAAGGAGTAAAGACATACAAATTAAACTGCGAATAAATTCTATAATTTATTCTCAAACATGACAAATTATAAATATATTTATAAAATCTTTTTGACTCCACAAAAAGGGTGATAAATTGCCCTAGTGACATCCAGGTAGCCTCAGATAATGAAATCAAATTAGATTATATTGAAAAAGAACTATGCAAACTGGATTCAAACAAAGGTGTTGGAACTGCATATGGCGCACTTAATGTAGGGAGGATGCAGAATTGGTAATAATGACATGAGAATTCTTCAGCAAGAACTTAAAGTACATTATATCTATTATTTACTAGGCAGTATAAATATCAGGAGATTCCTCAGGAGACATGCACTTGATAAACCTGTCTTTAAGTTTACTTTCATGTTCTGGAAAAATAATGGAGAAAGTAATATTGGAAAAGTTATTGTCAGAACAGGAAAGGATGGGACATGAAACCATATATCAGCTTACATATGTTGAAAATAGATCTGCTACCACCTGTAACATGATGTTCTTTAACAATATAATAACAGCTATGAATGAAACATTGTGCTGTGATGTAATTCATCTACAGAATTTGACAGGGTCAGTCATAAAACACTGATTGGTAAATTAGAACAACTAGCTAGACAAGAGAAATTCAAGGTTACAGTCAGGATGTCCCACAGGGATCTGTCCTAGGCCCGTATTTGCTTAGATTGTATCTTTCATATCTATTTTTTTCATCTGAGGTGTCCTACAATCTGTAGGCAGATGACATGAAATTGATTAACTGTTTTCTCCTGTTACAGATAGGGCATTTCTGCAAAAGGACTTGACAAAATTGACCATTTGGGCACAGGAGAATAATAAACATAAATACATCGAAAACTAAGCTTATGAGATTTGGAGGACATAAGTTGAAAACTGAGTATTTAATACAGCACACAGTGATTGAAACTGTAAATCTATTTAAGGACCTAGATATATGGGTAAATTCAACTTTTAGTTTTTCTAATCATATCAACCAGTTGGTTAATGATAGTTATAAAACTATAGGTTGTATAAAAAGATTTATAAAGTCTAGGAAATCAGAAATGATGAAGTTATTACTTGTTAATTATACTAGACCCAAACTTAAGTATGGAATAACAATACAGAAACCCTATAATTATTAGGGTCCTCTCCTGTTTGGTATCTACTTCTCTGAAGTACAGGCTAACACAGAAGGTCTTTGGCTAACGAAGTTCGCAGATGACTGCAAACCAGGAGCCATAATCGAAACACATAACGATGTGGACATCCTACAAAAGTGCCTGTTGTCAAAGCCATGGCCTCAAGCTCAATGCTAAAAAGTGCATTGTCATCCCCTTTGGTAAAAACTCTGTACCCATGAACTACAACATAGGCGATAGTATACTTAACACTGAAAGTGTGATAAAAGACCTTGGGACACAGGTAGACAGTAGTCTCTCCTTTGATAATCACATCGCCACAGTAGTCAGGAAATCCTTCTATGTGGCACACCTCATCACAAAAGGTTTCTCATCCAGAAAAAAAGAGGTTGTAGAGTACAACGCCCCTTTTGGTATGTACCTCACAAGACATCTAAAACAACTCGAAAGGCCACAGAAATACCTCACAAAGAGGATTACCAGCATCAAACAGATGCCCTACGCAGACCATCTCAAAAAACTCCAGCTTTACTCTGTTGCATATCACCTACTCAGAGGTGATCTCTGCCTAATATACAAAGCTATGTCAAACCCAGAGCTGTTGGACATGCTCCACTTAACAAAATCCCAATCCCTCTGAGCTACATGCTGTAGGGACCTAAGCCTTGTCACCACAATAAACAGAACATGCCGGAGGGATAGATTCCTGTCTCAGAGACTTCCCATACTCTGGAATAAACTACCTATCTATATCAAACAAAGCTCCTCATTAGCACTCTTCAAGAAAAATCTTGATGATTGGATGGGAAATAGGAAATTCACTCCGGGGATCACCTCTGTGGCTCTGCTCAACAGTGGCACAAGAAAATAATTTTCTTGGGTGGCAAAATCTAGGGTACCTTTTTGGCTGGGCTTGCATAGGCCCCAGGGCTGATAGCCTAGTACCTACCTATGAACCTATTTATTATTTAACATCTGTTGACTGGGAAAGTCTGAATAGGACAGAGCCTATTTTCAGTGGAGATCCAGGGAGAAACACTCCAGATGCATGTTTTTGGAATGTGGGAGGAAATTGGAGTACCTGGAGGAAACCCACATGAATACAGGGAAGACATGCAGACTCCACATGGAAGGCCCCCCACTGAGAATCGAACTGGAGAACCTCTTGCTCTGAGGTGACAATGTTAACCACTACACCGCTGTGCCACAATAAGAAAACAATCATGAATAAACTGGAAACAGTACAGCGGATATCTAGGTTCATAGGTTCATAGGTAGGTACTAGGCTCTCTGCCCAAGGGCATTTATAAGCCTAGCCAGAGTGTATCAGCTTTCACTGCCCCATTGATTAATTAACTGAGCCTCTGTCAAGAAGAGCCAATGAAGTGATCCCAGGGGTGTATTTTCTGTTACCCATCCACTCGTCAAGGTTTCTCTGCCAAGGATATCCATGTATCTGAACATTTAATTAATTATGAAAGATTAAAATATCTGAACTTGTACAGTGTCTCTTAGAGATATTTAAGAGGAGACGTTTTTCAGGTGTATAGGTCATTTAGAGACAACTATCTCTGGGAATGTTCAAGCTTATCAAAAAGTAGTAGAGAATCATCAGATGACCTAAGTAAAAGATTCTATAGGAATGAGAAGTGTACTAATTGGTTCTCAGAGAGAGCAGCTTATGCATGGAATAGACTACCAAATTACATTGAAACAAGCAGTAGTTTAGATAAATTTAAGACCAGCCTGGACACTTATTATCGGAAAACTGATTTGGTATATTGTCAAGCTAGAAGGGCATTAATGACGATGCTTGAAGTATTTGTATATATGTATATATGTATGCCTGTATCAGTGTCAGTGTGCAACAGACAGTAAACTTGCCTTTGGCACAGAAGCTTCTGGGTTGTATCCACACACCAGCTAGAATAATTGCTGACACTGCAGTACTGCTGATTTTGCCATCCTTTGGATGAGACATTAAACATAGCCCCCATTTGCTTGAGTTGGTTTTAGCTCAGGTGGAAGTTAAAAATCCCAAGGCACCTATTGAAAAGAGTAAGCAAGTTCCCCAATGCCTTGGCCAAATTTCATTTCTTGGTATAAATACCCCCCCATCTCCCCTCAAAAGACCATAGTGGGACTCACTTGGTTAACAAACAAGAAATAAGTAAGTATCTCTTCTGAATTAAGACATTTCTGTGTGCATTATTTTCAAAGAAGAAGCATAATAATGTTGTCTGCAGAGTGCAATACAAGATTTATGTGCTGGTTTTAATAATGAGCCTATCACTGCTATATTTCTGAGGACTAATAATCCATTAGTTTTTATCATTCTCTTCTGACAGTAAAAAGCAATTCCCTCAGCTACTGCAGCTGTTGATATCTTGTAGCTTGGCTCAGGTACATTCTCAGACTCATTAAGAATCTTTCTCATTAAGCATTTTTGATTACCTTATTAATTCTCACTCCATATTCATAATGTAGTTTGTTCCAGTTCAATTTTCTCATTCTTTTAAGAAAGTGAAAGTTGTGTTTAACATTTGTCTTCTCCACTGTAAATTAGTTTATAGCGAAGATCATCCTTGTTAAATGCTCTTATTCTAAAATATTATTAAGCCTTTCTGTATTTCTTTAAGTAATATACTACAAGCAGTGTTCCAAATCTGGTTATGTTAAGCTGCGTACAGAGACAGTAGCTTCTCCTTTGATACTGAAATTTGAATTTCTCCCACACTGCCACTGTTATGCTTCCCTTCCTGAAGTTTTTTTTGGCTTGTTTAATGAGGCTTATGTGCATTTTGTGAATATAATTTGTTGAAGAAACCATAAGCCACCAGAAAAAGTCACAGTATGTTGGTTTAAGTAAAGGAACCCACTGTGGCATTCCAGATCCTTTTCACCCATTAGAGGGGCAAATGTACTACATAATGCAGCTGTGCTATTGTTGCCTCAGAACAAGAGGCTCTCTGGTTATATTCCTGACTTGGATACTTTCTCTTTGGAATATGCACGTGTGCATGAGGCTTACCTCTGTATGCTCCAGTTTCTTCCAAGCTCCTAAAAACATGCTGTAGGTTGACTGCTGATCATGCAAATTGTCAGTAGATGTGTATGTACTGCTTGAGAGAGAGAGAACACATGCTGGACCAAAGCTGCACCCAGTAAAGAAAGATTCAAAACATTTGTGCACACTGGCCTATGTAAATGATATCCAAAATCAATATATAGTCATAGGTACAGATATAGTTATAGATATGGATTTAGATATAGATATATATATCTATATATATGTATATATATATATATATATATGTATATATATATATATATATATATATATATATATATATATATATATATACATATAAATGTTGGTATAGGTACATGTGAGTATATGTATGTGTCTGTTACTTTGTGGTTTATATGCACAATTTAACTCGCTTGCTTACTTTTCAGAGCTAAAAGGAAAGCAACAGATTAACTAGTAAAAATCCATGCAGATATGCTGAGTGCATGAAAACTGCACACTGACTGTAAAAGGAGCTCGGGATTTTACCTCTAAATCCTATAGCTGCAAGGCAAGACCCTTACTTTCTATTCCACCAAGTAACTTCCATTACATGTATGTAAATGAGCCATGTTCTGCTTGTCCTGCTCTCCATAATGGTTATTACATGTATGTAAATGAGGCATGTTCTCCTTGTCCTGCTCTCCATAATGGTTATTACATGTATGTAAATGAGGCATGATCTCCTTGTCCTGCTCTCCATAATGGTTATTACATGTATGTAAATGAGACATGTATTCCTTGTCCTGCTCTCCATAATGGTTATTACATGTATTTAAATGAGCCATGTTCTCCTTGTCCTGCTCTCCATAATGGTTATTACATGTATGTAAATGAGCCATGTTCTCCTTGTCCTGCTCTCCATAATGGTTATTACATGTATGTAAATGAGGCATGGTCTCCTTGTCCTGCTCTCCATAATGGTTATTACATGTATGTAAATGAGACATGTACTCCTTGTCCTGCTCTCCATAATGGTTATTACATGTATGTAAATGAGGCATGTACTCCTTGTCCTGCTCTCCATAATGGTTATTACATGTATGTAAATGAGGCATGCAATCCTTGTCCTGCTCTCCATAATGGTTACTACCTGTATGTAAATGAGGCATGTTCTCCTTGTCCTGCTTTCCATAATGGTTATTATTACATGTATGTAAATGAGCCATGTTCTCCTTGTCCTGCTCTCCATAATGGTTATTACATGTATATAAATGAGCCATGTTCTCCTTGTCCTGCTCTCCATAATGGTTATTACATGTATGTAAATGAGCCATGTTCTCCTTGTCCTGCTCTTCATAATGGTTACTACATGTATGTAAATGAGGCATGTCCTCCTTGTCCTGCTCTCCATAATGGTTATTACATGTATGTAAATGAGCCATGTTCTCCTTGTCCTGCTCTCCATAATGGTTATTACATGTATGTAAATGAGGCATGTGCTCCTTTTCCTGCTCTCCATAATGGTTATTACATGTATATAAATGAGCCATGTTCTCCTTGTCCTGCTCTCCATAATGGTTATTACATGTATGTAAATGAGCCATGTTCTCCTTGTCCTGCTCTCCATAATGGTTATTACATGTATGTACATGAGGCATGTTCTCCTTGTCCTGCTCTCCATAATGGTTATTACATGCATGTAAATGAGGCATGTTCTCCTTGTCCTGCTCTCTATAATGGTTATTACATGTATGTAAATGAGACATGGTCTCCTTGTCCTGCTCTCCATAATGATTATTACATGTATGTAAATGAGACATGTTCTCGTTGTCCTGCTCTCCATAATGGTTATTATATGTATGTAAATGAGGCATGTTCTCCTTGTCCTGCTCTCCATAATGGTTATTACATGTATGTAAATGAGACATGTTCTCGTTGTCCTGCTCTCCATAATGGTTATTATATGTATGTAAATGAGGCATGTTCTCCTTGTCCTGCTCTCCATAATGGTTATTACATGTATGTAAATGAGACATGTTCTCGTTGTCCTGCTCTCCATAATGGTTATTATATGTATGTAAATGAGGCATGTTCTCCTTGTCCTGCTCTCCATAATGGTTATTACATGTATGTAAATGAGACATTCTCTTTGTTCTGCTCTCCATAACGATTAGTTATTCCTCCCCCTCTCGGTTGCAGCATAAGAACTGCAGTTAGGATACTGCCATCTATATCAGCCCTCAGTACACTCAGTACACCAGGCTAGTTGGCCAACACAATGTGTCTGAAATTCTCCAAGTGCAACTAACACTAGGTAGGACTGTAATCCAAATTGTAGCTTGCTACAGATCCCCCACCATACCCCAAGATTCTCACTACACCTTTCTAAACATACTGGAAAATATTAAGATAGAACCAAACACCCTAATACTGGGTGATTTTAACTACCCTGCCATTAACTGGGAAAACTACTCATGTCCCAACACCTTTGCGCAACGGTTCTTGGAATTCATAAATTCCAACGCCCTGGATCAACTAATCCATAGTCCCACCAGGGGCTCCAATATCCGAGACCTGGTCATTACCAACATGGGAAATCAATGCTCCATACCTATGGTCACCCCCTCGTTAGTCAGGTCTGACCATAAGCTAATCACCCTTAACATCCACATCCCACCCCACCCCCAGTAAAGAAACCACCATAAAAAACTTCTCCAAAGCCAACTTCATGCTACTCAAGTCAGAAGTGACAAACTTCATGACACCCATGCAGACGGGAACTGAAAGTTCAACTGCTGAATCCTACACTAAGGCACTGTACGAGCACATCCACTCAGGAATAAATCGTGCCATCCCAAATAGAACCAAAATGCTCTCATCCAAAAAAAGGAAGCCAATCTGGTGGTCCCCTGCCATAAACAAACGTTACAACAAAAGGAAGAAACTTTTGCAGAAAAGAGGAAAATCCCAGCATACAAAAAACTCCCTTACTAGCCTCAGTAAGAAACTGAGATGCCTCATAAAATCTTCCAAAGCTAGTTATGAAAATAAAATTGCCAAAGATTCCAAAGACAACCACAAAGCATTCTCTAACTATGTCAAGAATCTAAATGGCAATGCTCAGATCTGCTCTGAGCTAAAACAGAATGGTATTAAATATACTGATCTGAAGGATATTGCCAATATCCTGGCAGATCGATTCAGTGCCAACTTCACCCCCCTCTCACCCCTAAATGGCCCATCTCAATACCGGAAGATTGCCAAATTCCAGTAATAACAGCCACACAGGTACAAAACGCACTCTCTAAAGCCAAGAATACAGCATCCATGGGACCAGATGACATCCCGGGCTGTGTACTACATGAACTACAATATGAACTGGCACCTCACCTCAGTGTCATGTTTAATCATAGCCTCACCTCAGGTTTTGTGCCCACTGAGTGGCGCAGAGCTACAGTTATCCCAATCCACAAGGGGGGATCCACCTTGGATCCCGGAAACTACCGTCCCATCAGTCTGACAAGCCTTATCTGCAAGGCCATGGAGCGTATTATCATGGAACTTATAAACAAAGACATTGGCAACCTTCAAACACTGGACCCCACCCAGTTTGGGTTTGTGAAGGGCCGATCTTGTCTCCTGAACCTGATTGACTTCTTTGAATCAGTCTCCAGAGCCATGGATAAGGGTAAGGTGGTCCACACAGCCGATCTAGACCTTGCCAAGGCCTTTGACACCATCCCCCACTCTGGAATCATAGATAAACTTACTAAGTTGGGCATTAATCCCTATGTCACCCAATGGGTTGCTAAATGGCTTACTGATAGTACCCACACTGTAAAAGTAGCCAACTCCAAATCCAGCTCCAGACAAGTGACAAGTGGAGTACCTCAGGGTTCAGTCCTGGGGCCGCTCTTGTTTGGCATCTACTTCTCTGAAGTACAGGTCAACACTAAGGGACTCTGGCTAACAAAGTTTGCAGATGACTGCAAACTGGGAGCCATTATTGAATCCCAAATGATGTGGATACTCTACAAAAGGGCCTTACAGAAACAGATGCTTGGTGCCAGAGCCATGGGCTCAAGCTCAATGCCAAGAAATGTATTGTTATCCCCTTTGGGAAAAACATGTATCCATGAATTACCATATAGGTGGCAGTACACTAAACACAGAAAGTGTGATAAGAGACTTAGGGACACAGGTGGACAGTGGTCTCACCTTCGATAACCACATCGCCACAACAGTCAGGAAATCCTTCTATGTGGCACACCTCATCACGAGGGGCTTTTCATCCAGAAAAAGGAGGTCATTGTCCCACTGTACTCATCCCTCATTAGACCCATTATAGAATACAATGCCCCATTTGGTATGTACCTCTCAAGACATCTGCAACAACTGGAAAAGCCTCAGAAATACCTCACTAAAAGAATCACAGGCCTAAAGCAGATGCCCTACGCTGACCGCCTTAAAAAACTCCAGCTATACTCTGTCGCATATCGTCTACTCAGAGGTGATCTCTGCTTAACATACAAGGCCATGTCAAACCCAGAGCTGTTGGACATGCTACACTTAAAGAAATCACAATCCCTCAGAGCTACACGCTCCAGGGATCTAAACCTTGTCATCACAATAAACAAAACTTGCTGGAGGGATAGGTTCCTGACCCAGAGACTCCCCAGACTCTGGAATAGATTGGCCATACATGTCAAGCAGAGTGCCTCTTTGGACCTCTTCAAGAGGAACCTTGACGATTGGATGGGAGAAAGGAAATTCACCCCAGGGATCACGTCAGTCGCCCTGCTAGACAGGGGTCCAGGAAAGTAAATAATGTGGGAAGAAATAGCCAGGGAATTGTTATGGCTAGGCTTGTATAGGCCCTAGGGCTGATAGCCTAGTACCAACCTATGAACCAACCTATGAACCTATACCTGTTGTCTAACACCAAAAAAATGTTTTTACACTTTTAGGTGTGTTGTGATTTCTGAAATTAATGTGCTTTATCTAAATGTGTGATCCTTTTTTATGAGAACACCCCATATGTCTGCCTACCCTTTACCAACATTAAAAAAATGTGAATAAAAGTCCCTAGAAATCAAAGAAATGCTCATGCTAACTGCTCGACATGTTCTGGCCCAATAGTGTGATCATTTAGTGGTAGGTATTCCTGTAATGAAAAAAGACCTCATTATCAGGTCATAACCATGTCTCTGAAAGAGCACTAGTTCTGTCAGACCTAACTGCACTAGTGTTCTCCCTAGCTACCCATGCATTTCATTAGCAAAGGCAACTTCTTTGGGAAATTGGTGAGCAGACTGGAGAAACAGCAACCCCCAAGCCATGATTTAGAGCAAACAGATATGTGCTCCATTCCAGTGAGTGCACACAGCTGCAATTTTTCATTTAGAGCAAATAAAAGTGTGTAGTAAGTGTACAGCTGCAATCTTTCATTTATGGCAAACAAAGGTCTGTGTGTGTGTGTGTGTGTGTGTGTGTGTGTGTGTGTGTGTGTGTGTGTGTGTGTGTGTGTGTGTGTGTGTGTGTGTGTGTGTGTGTGCGTGTGTGTGTGTGTGCGTGTGTGCGTGTGTGTGCGTGTGTGCGTGTGTGTGTGTGTGTGTGTGTGTGTGTGTGTGTGTGTGTGTGTGTGTGTGTGTGTTTGTCAAATGCCCAGTTAGGGACACTATCTTGTTAAGTGACTATGCTCAGAGTCAAGCCCTGAACCTTAATTATTGACAGACAAGTGCCTTAAACTTCCACACCTATTGCTATGTCTCCTTTAATTTTATTTATTTATTTATTTTTTGGTTTTGTAAATCACTTAAGATTACAGTCTGTCAATATCAGACATAGAGTTTCATGGCCGTGTTGTTTAGTGTCAATGGTGCAAAAGGCAGCACACTTGCTTCTGGTGGATAAGGCTGTAGGTTTTCTTCCCACACCACTTAGATAAATTACTGGATCTATGTGTGTTGATCTCCCAGATGTGTCCTCCTTCATATAAGATGCCTAGTAGTTATGAACCTGTTGTTGGTTTGCCAGACTTTCCTTATTGCATTTCACAAGCACTCCATTTTTTTATGTAACATAGGCAATTAATTCTTCGTGGGCAGCAGGCACTGAATTTGTGGATCCAGTACTGAAAATCCACGTTGGTTGCCAGCAGCAACCTCTTCATTAGTTACAGTTTTTAAAGACTTTTACTTTTACAGAAACTGTGCATATTGACTGACACTTCTGGATTATAATGACAGTAGTCTGAGTGGCCTTTTATGGTTGAAATGTTCTGAATGTTGCTGTATTAAACAAGGAATTAATTTAATACAATCAGGGTGGTGAATCAAAGAACACATATGTTTATTCATGTTCCTCAAAATGTAAACGGGGGCCTGTGGTTTGAAAACAGCCCAAAATTGCACTTTTCTACCAGTGGCCAGAAGCATTTCCTCTGACTGTGGGTTTCAGTACAGTTTCAATGAATGTGAGTTTCAAGGGCAGAGAAGTTTACTGTTACTCATGGTGAGGCTGCTTTAATTGTAAGCCTGTATTGTTTTGTTTTGTAAATGGCTATCAGTGTCTCTACTATAATATTTGAAATAAAAGTTTTAAGACAAAATGTCTGTTAATCATTGAAGATGTAAGAAAGAAAATAGTATGCACATTCACAAGCGTGGGTAGTGTTTATGGTAAATGGGGAGTGGTAGCCAATAAATGGGACACTGCAATGTCTGGTGGGGTGGGGTAGCCCGATTTATTAGCCTGTCTAGAGCTCGATTTGAATATAATCCAGATCTGGAGTCATCCAGACTTTTACAGCTGTCACTTTTTCCTCCTGTGGTAAAATTGAACTTGGCTGAGTGACTCAAGCAAACTAAAGCTATTGACATTTCCTGAGGAGAGCACTTAACTAACATTAGACATTCCTGTGGTTTGCCACATTTGCATGTAGCTTCACCCACAAGATCACTGTCTGCACTAAGGCCTCTGCGAGGTGACAATCTCAGTGGGAGAGTAGTCATTGAATTGGAAAGGCTTAGCACAATGTGGAAACCTTGCAAGCAATGTTCTCACAGTTCACTAAGCCTTTTAAAATCCCAGGGAATTTTTATTAAGAAAAAACAAAGAGTTTAATGCTAACTGTGATTTATATGAAGTTGGGATCAACATCTGCTTGGGGCAAGCAAAGCCATAATATGGAAACTAATAGAAAGAGAATTGAATTATAAAAATAAGGAAAACATGCTTGAGGAAAATTATGTAAGTTAGACAGAATGTGTATTTATAGTGAGAGAAAATTTTAAAATCTACAAATGCTTGAGATATGATGACTTCCTCCATCCTCCCTGTTTACTACAATGTTTGTATTATGTTTCAACTTATCTGACAATAATTCATTACGCATTGTTCTAAAATGACTGCTGCATGTGTACATTTATAGATACGCTAAATTCCTTTTGGGTATGTGGTTTGTATTCCTTGGTGAATCACTGATGGAATAGAATGGCATCTTTAATTCACTTTTGTCTTATTTAATGCCTTCTGAAACAATATGCATACATACATACATATATATATATATATATATATATATATATATATATGTGTGTGTGTGTGTGTGTGTGTGTGTGTGTGTGTGTGTGTATACAGTGGATATAAAAAGTGTACACATCCCTGTTAAAATGCCAGGTTTTTGTGATATAAAAAATGAGACCACAATAAATCATTTCAAAACTTTTCTCACCTTTAATGTGACCTATAACCTGTACAAATCAATTGAAAAACAAACAAATCTTTTAGGGGAAAAATATAAAAAATAAAAAATGTATAATAAACTGGTTGCATAAGTGTGCACACCCTTAAACTAATACTTTGCTGAAGCACCTTTTGCATTAATTACAACATTCAGTCTTCTTGGGTACACACCTGCCATCAATTAAAGAGACTGATTAACCTCAAATAAAGTTCAGCTGTCCTAACAGGAGTAAATATATTCCCCAAACTTGCATATTTCAAGACAGTGGGAATTAGTGCAAATATGCAAAACATTAAGCATTTCTTACATGGGGACACACATCCGTGTCCTCCCCTTACCTATCCATTTTCACTCTCAGGTCACTCTAATTTAGAGAAAGCGATCATTCTTAGAACATAAATATATATTTGCACATCTGACAATGTGGCACACCTCCAGAAATTACTCAGGAAGCTTTACCAGCAACTGAAACATGGCTTTGTAACTCACAACTCATGCTCAACCGGAAAAAAAAATACTACTTTTTTCCTCAAATCTCTCGTATGGGAAAAAAAAACAAAATTTAAAGTCCTCTTTCTTGATAATACAACCATTGAAATAACTTCTTACAGCAAATTATTAGTGCTTATAGTGGATGATAATCTTAAATTCGATCTGCATATACAAAACTGCATAAGAAAAACTCATAAAAACTAGGGATGCTTTATACAACCAAACACTTTCTCTCAAATGGAACTAAAATGACACTTACTGCTATTTATCTCTTCCTCAGACTTGTTTATAGTGCCCCCATCCATACTAAACTTCAGGCATCACAAAAATCAGAACTTGAACAATGTTCTTACAAACTGCTAAATTTGTAGCAAATACCCAATTCAGACCCCATCACTGTATAGCAATAAAAAGTCTAAATTAACATATACATGGCTTCATACCACCTACAGAATTTTCCAGAGTCCATCTGTTTCTCCATCACTAATAACATTCTGCACAACTATGTTCCTAGTTGGTCATTATGATACAATGATGAAAAACTCTTGCCAGTCCACAAACCTATCAAATCTTCTGGACATTGTTTATACTCGTACCAAGGTGCTAAGGCCTGTAGCTCCTAATCTCTAACCATCAGGCCAATACCCTTCCCCCATCCTTCAAAACCATCCTGAAAGACTTCCTAGCCAAAAGCTGGCTCTCGTCTTGGTTAACACCAGGATATACTTTATCCCTAAACATTGACAAATACATATTTATGCTTATATCTTTTTACTCTCCATTTTTCACTCTCTTCTTTACTTCTATCAGTTTCTGTCTTCCATGGCTTTCTCTCTAAATATAACATGTGCCTGTTTTTCTCTCACTTCATATTACAGTTACTTTTTGTATTATACTAACTTACCTTCAATTTCTCTATTAAATCATTGTCATATAACTTGTATATATTCCTAACCAAAGTTGTCATAGTATGTCCATTTTGGTGTAATTATTTAAACTTTAGTTTTTTTTGTATTATTTTTAAAGACTGTACAATTATTATTCTTAAAAAGTTTTGCAATACTTTGGAGCTTTTCTCCCTGGGCCTCCAAGGAAAATAGGCTCCAACCCAGCCAGAGTTTCCCAGTAATCAAATGTCATTAAATAAATGAACAATAAAATAAATTATTTCTCCTTTCTTATCAATACTGGGGAATAAATGGTATTGCTTAGAATATAAACACATTGTTGCAAAAGCTAGCAAAGAATTGAATAACAGGCAAGCAGCAACTCAAGCTGACATTCTCAAGAAAACAGAAAAATAATTAAAACAGCTCAGTCAATTCAAGGTAAACCATTATTAGATGCCCACTTTTTGGATCCTCTTTTTTTAAAGTTTCTTGAAACTTTAATTCTGTAGATGGTGTGCATCTGTGTTTTGCACCAAATGTATAACCTTTGTTAATGTATTTAAAAATCAGTATACCCACAATTTCATTTATTAGTGAATACAGCCATTTGATCATATTTGATCTGATATTTTTACAGTCTGAAGCCCTGTTATGTTTTGTGTTAGCTGAGCACCTTCAAGGCATTACGGTTAATTATAAGCCTGAAAAATAGATTAACAGTACTAAAGCATTTATACATATGAGATTTTTAAATTAAATATGGAAAACCCAATGAACTGTACAAATGCCATTAGTAGTTAACTTAATTTTAAACAGGTTTTTGTTTACTTATAGAAGTTGTAAGGTCAATGTTCTGGATGAGGGACTTTGTGTGCTTACACTGGCTCAAGATTTTTTTTTCACAAAGCTAATACTTTGTGTTATAGGACTGCAGAGCTGTGCATTCTAATCTCATTATGTGCTGTTTTGTTTTTGTAATTTTGTCATTATCTTTTTTACTATCTGGCAATGTCAGTTTAGACATTTCCTGCTTTATCTCTCAACTGAAATTTCTTGAAATTTTATGTCTTTTAAAGTTCAACAATACTTCATGCAGATCCCCAGGATTCAGCATATTAGTTCTGTCCTGGTGCTAGACGAAAAATGAACTAACTACACATTTGCACAGGAAAATAGTGACACATATTTACTTATGTTTACATATGTATAATGTGTGTGCATGGATGTATATATATATATATGTATGTCATTTTATTTATTTGTTAAATCTCACTAAGCTAAAGGTCCTTTGCCTGGTGTGACCGAGGCAGAAATCTGTAAATCAATCATAGCATTAACTCAGGGACAACACATATTACCTACTCACTCTAAGCAGCTTTTCTTTGGTAGGATATAGAAAATCAGAGTATCCACTACGCAGAGAAAAAAAATGAAACCACCACAAGCATAAACAGAACATGCAAATCCACTAAGGTAGCAACCAAAGATCTGCGTCAAACTCTGGACTGTGGTCCCAACAGTTAGAAATTATAGGCTCTGAATCACTATGTCACCAGAAAAAATACCTTGTCTGAACCAAAACTGAACCAGATATCCATGGCATTATCTATAAGTTGGGATCAGAAGATAATATAATGATGGCGTACCCAGTAATGGTTTGTTTTCTGTGAACCGTGAATCATCATCTGTTTAAGGGAGTACTTCTGCTTCTGCCTGTCAGATCTGTCAGCAGGCACATTGACACACTGAAAAGAAGATAGAGCCAACTGGCAGCAACCACACAGTTGGAGGTCATAGGTTCTGGTGAGGGCTTTTCAGCTGAACGGCAGCTGTTTAGTTGTCCTTTATATTACCAGTATTGCTTTTCACCATTTATTTATATCATTTAATATATAAAAAAAAAAACAAACAGGAAGAATGTATCATGAATCATTTAGGGTGGCTGGGGAAGGTGGTGGGGGAGGTGGGGGTTATTATAAATTATACAATGACTGGGTATTAATATTCAACAATGAGCAAGCTGGTTTGTCAGTCCAACCATTGTGCCCATTGTAATCCAAGAATATATCAACGGGAAAAGGTCCAGTCACCCAGAATTTTGCCCATTAGAATAGCTCACAATTTTTTTACTTTTCCTTTTTTAAAACAAACAAAAAAAGAAAACGGAAGACCTGAAATGAATGAGAGAGATGGCGCAGACAAAAATAAAAGGATAATCAGATAAGTTCTGAAAAACTATAGAAATTTACCAGATTATCTTCTTATTTTGTTTGTCCCAGGTCTCCCTCATTCATTAAAAGTCTGCCAGTTTCTTTTCTTTTTTATGTTTTCATTTTTTGGTTTGTTTTCAATTAAGTACAACAGAAAAAAGCCAAGGATATCACAAAACCAAGGAAGGGCAGCATGGTGGCATTATACAAAGACATTATTTAAGAAAAGTAAGTATTTTTTTTCTTAAATAATCTCATTGTATAATAGCAATAACTGATGGTTATGGTATATTGAAATTCACCCATGGTAGGCTTTATTTAATCACTCTGAATTTGCCTT
>NC_056739.1:1633146854-1633189354 GCF_019279795.1 Protopterus annectens | reverse complement strand
TAGGCTATCTGCCCAAGGGCATTTATAAGCCTAGCCCATAGTTATGTGGCTTTCGCCACCCCTTTAGTTTGAATAAAAACTATGCCTATCATTTTTCTGTGCCTCTGTCAAGCAGTGACACTGAAGTAATCCCTGGGGTATATCTGCGATCTCCCATCCATTGGTCAAGATTCCTCTTGAACAAGGCCAGCGAGGTGCTCTGCCTCACATGTACCAGGATTTTGTTCCACAGCATAGGGAGTCTAGTGGGGGCTGTGTCTAGGACAAATCTTGTTTTATGTTTTAGTGGAGGCTGTGTGTAGGACAGATCTTGTTTTATGTTCTAGTGGGGGCTGTGTGTAGGACAAATCTTGTTTTATGTGTTAGTGGGGGCTGTGTTTAGGACAAATCTTGTTTTATGTTCTAGTGGGGGCTGTGTGTAGGACAAATCTTGTTCTATGTTCTAGTGGGGGCTGTGTGTAGGACCAATCTTGTTTTATGTTCTAGTGGGGGCTGTGTGTAGGACAAATCTTGTTTTATGTTCTAGTGGGGGCTGTGTGTAGGACATATCTTGTTTTATGTTCTAGTGGGGGCTGTGTTTAGGGCAAATCTTGTTTTATGTGCTAGTGGGGGCTGTGTGTAGGACAAATGATATTATATAAATATGTGTGTGATGGTATCCTGGGCTCATTGCTTTTATAATGAAGTTATAATGCTGGTATCAGGTTTGGGCATGACATTTCGAATAATCGGTAGTAGATAATGATTACCTTGGCAATTGACTGTTAGGTTGTTGACATCCTTGGTTTTGGCAGAACGATTTGTGTAGAATATAACATAGCATTCCAGAACCCCCACAGCAGCTCAGCTGGTTTTAGTCACAGTGACATTTTTCAAGGAAGGGATGAGCAGGAGAACATCCTGTGGGCTATACATTCTAGAACCTCACAGCAGCACAGCACCTCAACAGCCACTGTTTTTCAATTCTAACTGGAACTTTGTGTGGTTTTAGTTTGTCTTATTTTCATCCCCCCTCCTTTTTTTGTTTGTTGTTGTTATTGTTCCCTGTCCTAATCCTTTCTATTTTTCAGTTTCAGCTATGGTACAGTCCATTGAAGAGAGATGGTAGCATCTATTGCAGGAAATGCAAGGCTTTCTAATTGATTTACAAATGGTGGGAGCAGCTGAGCAGAGCCTGAATTCCAAGATGAGATCTTCATTGAATTCAGTGGAGGGTGCAGTTGAAGGTGCAGCCCCACCTCCAAAGGCTCTCAAAAAGACTGTCAGAGGTTACTCTGGCCAAAGGGTCACCCCTTCCTGCTTGTATGGAATATCAACAGAAGCACAAAGTAACATCTCTATTGGGACTACAGGGCTTGGGTCAGTCTGATGAAAAGTGTTTAGATGAGTTTATAAATTCTTTGCCAGAAAAATGAAGAGTTAGGCTGTTTAACTTAGCATTAGAAAGAAATTTTGCTGCCTCTACAGCATTGAATTCTGGACAGTGACTAGGTACTGACATTGACCAGGTTGCACAATTATCTTTTAACCAACTTGCATAGGGGGCCTGAGAAGGTCAGGGGTTCAGAGAGAGAGGTCCCACCTCATCCAGATGAGTGTATCGCCCAGTTCTTGCTGTCAATGGCTAACCTCAGCTTTACAGGTTCCAAACCACCTGGCTCTCACATCATGGCACATGTTCCCACCAAGGTCAAAGACAAGATTATAAAAGGGAGTTTGTAGATATCTTCAGTCTAGTGGACAATGAGGGAAATAAACCTATACTGGACGCCAGCAACACATCTAAAAAGGACTCAATGGCAGCCTTAGCTGCAATCAAGAAGAAGGGACCAGGCAGGACACAGGTCAGGAACTGGGATAATTGGTCTCTGTGCTTTGTGGCATTTATGGGCATGATCATCAAGAAGGATCCCACCTAGGCATTGCCTTTATTAGCTTCTTAGCATAAGGGAAACCCACCATGTGAAAGAGGTTTTGTTTGGTTGAATTGTTATCAGCACTTCAGGAAGCTGAAAGATCTCGATAGTTCCCTCAGGTGGGAGTCAAGGCATCCTGACATATGGGTCAGTGCCATAATGAACAAGGAGGCATCTGCAGGCATTAATGAAGAGTTTGTAAATCCAAACGATGCAAGCTTCTGCTGGGCATTCAATCATGGCAAATGTGTCTAGCCCACTTGCAAATACAGTCACTTGTGTTTGGGATGTGGAAAAAGTCATCCTGCTTCCAGGTGTTGATGCTTCTTGGCTAGGACAAGTTGCCCTTTTCTACTTCTCAAACAAATGGAGAGATTGGTAGGGGGTGCAACACCTCCTCTTGGGCCAAGCCACCTTCTCGTAGACATGGGAGAGCCTTACTTAGTTAAAAATTTGCCATCCATCAAAGGACATGAACACATTGCTGCTAGGTTGATAAAGAAAGAACATCAAGCTGGCAGGATAACTGGCCTCTTTTCCTTTTCTTTGTGTTTTTTGTTTAAAATTTTCCCTATCATCCTGGTCCACAATAAACAAGAGGGTAAGTTCAGGTTGATTCATCACTTCTCTCACCCAGCAGAGGGGTCAGTCAATGATTTTATTGACACCAAGCTGACCAAAGTGCACTACTCTTCTTTGGACCAGGAGTTGGGGGTCACCATGGGCTTTATTGTCCCCTAGATCTGTAAGATGGATATCCAATCTACTTTCTATCTTCTTTTGAGACAAGAAGATTGGCCATATTTAGCTTTTCAGTTCAACAGTAATATATTTTTTGATACCACAGTGCCAACGGGGTGTGCTGTAACTTGTGCAACATTCAAGCTATTTAGCACAGTGTTACATTGGTGCTGGTGAACTCAAGCCCCCTGCCAGTCAGCAGTACACTACCTAGATGAGTTTTTGATAGTGGGGAAGGGTCAAAATGGTGCTTAGGAAGTCGTATCCATTTTCAAGCAGCTTTGCTCTGACTGATGGTAAGTCAAAAATACCAGGTAGGGTCCTGACTTTCTTCGGTTTAGAAGTCGATACCACTGATAACTGATTCAAAGTTCCACTGCCAGAACTTCAACAAGTCCGGCTGTTACTTTGGAGATTCTTGGGTTCCAGCAAAGTTTGAGTAGGAGACATCATGCAGTTACACAATTTGCTGAGCTTTGCTTGTAGGACACTTCCTCCAGGCTGGACTTTCCTACAGTCCATGTCAGGCTTGATGAAAAGTAACAAACTCAAGCACCACCTGGCGTGGCTGACCAGACTGGCTAAGGATAACCATTGGTCATGCTTCACATTCTTGAGCCAGTTCAATAGAATTTTTTTTGGTAGTCCCGTTGGACCACAGCCACCAACCTTGAGCTTTTCAGTAATGTGGCTGGGGGTCAGGGATGGGGGGGTTATTTCATGGGCAGCTGGTTTGCTGAAAGGTGTATGGAGAGCTGGTCTAGGGAAAGGAGGAGGGATGCTTTGTTTTTAGAAACATTTCCTATGTAGGTAGCAGTTTTAATATGGAAGGATCATTTTTCACAAAGAGAATATAGCAGTGATGCGCACTCTTAAAAAATGTTCTTCCAGGTCCAGATGGGTCCACTTGTTTATTAGGCTTTTAGTTTTTCTGAGTCTAGAGATTAATTTGTTATTTTTATGTGTTCATGTCCCTGGTCATCTTAATCCTACAGTCTCTCCTGTTTGACAGGTTTTGCCTCTTGGTCAAGCATTCAGAACTAATGGCACCCCAGTCCCTGCAGCATTTTGGCTAATTGGAGAAGACTAGCATTATTGTTCTTTACAAATTCTTGGGACAGCAACACTAGGAAAGCATATTTGTCATCCCTCCATGTTTTCAAGGTATTTTACATGTCTTTGATCCCTGGTTCCAGCCAGGACATGAGGAGTACAGTTATTGCTTCACTTTTTAGTGGCCAGGTCTGCCACAGGGGATTCACCTAAATCTCTCAGAGTACACTTTGCAGCTTTGAAATGGCTGGAGCATTTTCTGGGCCTTCAGGCTGTGTCAGGAAATTGGGTTATGAGGAGGATACTCAAGGGATTTGAGAATATTTAGGGACCAGAACCTTTCCAGGATGCCAGAAAACCTATTTGGAGACAGCTACTTTCCCTTGTTATTCAAGGCCTTTATAAGTACATGGGTGAATTTCATTTGTTTGTCTCTATAGTAGCTTTATTCACATCTTTGTATGTGGGTGCCTTTCGTACCAATGAACTTCTCTTCCAGATAGGTTATGGAAGGGTATTCTGCACAGGTCATTCAAAGAATGGGAAGGTGGTTCCCTGAGGCCTTTTAGTCATACATCAAGCATTAACTTTTATTTCTGTTAAAGAGAAAGAGGTCATTCGGCTCTCGGGCCATTATTTTGTTGAGCAAGCTTCAATTCGAGCCTTGGCACGCCTGGATGATCACTCAAGTTCCTTTGATAATAACCATTGGTAAGTCCATTCTTTTGGTATCCCTAGTCTTAGCTGGTTTAAATTTTGGGAAATCTGGCATAAGATTACCATGGAAGAAGCCTTACCCAATATTGTGATAATTCACCCGAGGAGAAATGATCTAGGTCAAGCCCCTAAAAATGCTGTTGGACAGAATCTTATCTGATATGGACCACTCATGGCAGCTGTATCCGAAAGTGTTTTTCTTCTGGTCAGCTATCATCCTGAAACTGTACTGGAAAGGTGCTAGAATGTCTGGTGCCATTGAGAGAGCCAGGCATTTTATGAGCCATAGAGTCAAGTGGGCTGCTAGCCAAACTGGTTTCCAGATGATCGAGCACAGTGATATTGACAGACTGGAGCCTGATTTCTATGATTTGGACAATGTTCATTTGAACAACATGGGTTTTCATTTGTTTAATTTGGATATGGTTGTTGCTATTCAAAATTTTTTCAAAGTTTAACTTGATTCCTTCCACAACCCAGATTTTATTTGTGAAGCTGCCAATTTGGGGGGAAATGGTATGTCACTTGCTAGGTTGGCAGTGACTTTATGGTTTCATCTCCCTTGTGTTCCCCCCTGTTTCTGTTCAATGGCCTGGGCTCTCCTCAGGTTGGACCCATATTTGACTGGTGGCTGCATCAAGGGGTATGTGGTTTGTAAATATGAATTAGATGGGTTTGCCTCCAGATCTGAGATAGTTTGGAATACGCACCCATTTTTTTTTCTAAAGTGGGACCCAGGACAACAGGGTTACACCAACTGATTTGAGGTGATGGTTTGATGGTATTTGTTTATATGTTGCATATAAATTATTTATGGCATCACTATTGATTGTCATTGACTATCATGTAATAAAAGCTCACAAAGTCAATGTAGTGTGGTTTATGACTCATCTCCGTGGATAATAACAACTTACCCAGTAATGTCTGCAAGCTGCAAGTCATCATTGGGGGTGGGTTTGGGCACACTTCCTATTTAAGAGAGTGCTTCTGCTTCTGCCTGACAGATCCATCAGCAGGCACACTGACCCTCCCTTCCAACCCTCTATTCATAGGTTCATAGATTCATAGATTAGTACTAGACTAACTGCCCTTGTGGGCCAGTTTAAGCCTTGCCAATTACTCCATGTGAGAATCAAACCCTGCATCTCGTGTTTGCAAGATAAACACCATAACCATTATGCCAGCTTTCCACCCTACAAGGTCAGGGGCAGTCTTATAGTTCACCAGCCCTTGTGTTCCCCCATTCCTGTTCAACGGCCTCAGCTTTCCTCAAGTTGGACCCAGATATGACCAGTAGCCACATCAAGAGGTATGGAGCTTGTAAATATGAGTTACGTTAGTTTGCTACCAGGTCTGAGTTAGCTTGGAATACACACCCATTTTTTTCTGAAGTGGCAGCTGGAACTGGTGGGGTTACGCTAACCGGCTTGAGGTAATGGTTTGATGGTATTTGTTTAATGATGCATATGAATTATTTATGGAATCACTATTGATTATCATTGACTGTTATACAATAAAAGGTCACAAAGTCAATCCGGTGTGTTGTATGACTTGGCTCACTGGACAACTTACTATATTATGGAAGGACAGGTTGCATACTATTTAATATAGGGCAAAGCAGTAACCAAGACTGTGTTGCCTTATGTTCTTAACACTAATTAAGATGAACACTGATAGCTGATTTATAGACATTGTGTCCATTAGGCAGCATTGTTAAGCCATAAAAGATATCTATCAGTGTATACTTCACAGAGTTTTAAGATGATAGCGTGACAGACAATACTTTCAGATACCATCCTCCTGGCATGATACAAACTCACTTTATTTTGTCTTAGTACATTCAGATTCATTTATCTACTCTTAAGTAGTGTGCTACACATTTAAATACAAGTTATACATTTTTGTCATGGTCTAGTATTAATGTCCTTTCTGACTGTTAAGGTGCAACAATATCAGCTGAATATTTAACTTTGAAAAATTTTGAAAAAAATTCCATTGTAGATGACTACTGCTAGCAAACTGATTTGTCATGCAACAGATTTGCACCAGTCTTTTTTTCCATTTCAAATTGGTTATTGCATTTATCTTCATACCACCTTAATATACAGAAAGCAACATATCTCCATATGCCAAGAGATATAGTAAGCTTAGTACAAATTGTCTTACAAACAAGTAAGTCTTAAGTGGTAAAAGACTGCTTATATTAATTTTTATATTGCAAATGGCAGTTGTTAGATCTTAATATCATTATACATTATTGCTAATTTCAGACTCTTGCTATGTATTGCCCATTATAAACTGTACACTATGCAGTACAATTCTGATGCAGCTTATTCTCAATAATAGTCTAGCCTTTTCCATCACTTCTCAGAATGTTTTGTTTAGGCTCTGTAATACTCATTAAAAGCCATTGCGTTCTTTCTTTAAGGACATCTCAGGATATATGCAATGAAACTGTCTTTAGTACAGCCAGTAGTGACAGACTTGCACTATCCGGTTTTTGCATTGTAAGTCCACTATGCTCATATAATACCTATTTATGTGGCCCTTTTTGGATACGATATGCTTTCAGTGAAGAGACTGTGATAGCATTCCTTTTCTTGGACAGGGAGATAGCAGCATATCAACCAAAAATATTTGCTTAGCATATAAGCTTTGTTTCAAGTATTTGCTTTTGCTCAATGTAATTTGCTAGACTAGGGTTATCAACATCTGGAGGAAGTACCTGTTTATATATGGCAAGAACTGTCATTATCAGATCCAAGAAATGATAAATATTATGGGCATGATGCTGTAGATGATAACTATACCCGAAATTATGTACACTGTGAAAGGACAGGGATGGACATATCTGACAACAGAATGTGAGGTTTGGTTGGGTTTGACATGAGTGGTTCCAGGAAAAATTTACTGTGATGTATATAAATTAAAAATATGTATGAACTGTAGGCACGGCAACGGTCATTCTGTTTACACAGCTTCTTTGAATCTGGCCAGAATGTGCAAGTAGATCTATATGTGTTAAGTTACATAGACAGATGACTGAAGAGCAGATCACCCATAGTTAAGGTGAAGGAGACCTGTATGGATTGTATGAACATAACTAGTAAGGAGTTTGCCCCAAGGCTCAGTACTTTCACTGCTCCTCTTGGCATTTACTTATTTGATCTACAGATCATAAACCAGTAAGTTTGGTTTACAAGTCCACAGATGACTGCAAATTGTTCATTATTGTCATATCTCCCTCTGATACCCATTTCTTACAACAGGAATGAATCATAATAAACAAACGGTATATGGAAAAAGGGCTAAAATTAAAAGTTAAAATATTTAGTATGATCAAAGTTAGTAAACTTCTGTCTCCTACAATGTACAGTATAGCCAATACCCCACTCCAAAATGATAATGCTGTCAAGGATCTTGGAACCTGGATCAATAATTCCCTTTCCTTAAACTGCCAGCAGTAAACAGATATTTATGTTTAACACAAGCAATATCTGAAGACATATCATCTAGGTCAAAAGATGTTATTGTCCCTAATTAAATTAATGTTCTGTATTACACGTCATGTATCTGTGCATATTTATGTTTCTCAATGTTTTTGGAACATTTTCTCCCTGGGTCTCCCCAGAAAATGGAACTTGCTGCCCAGCAAGACTTTTCTGGAAAACAAAGGCAATAAATAAATGATATAAATAGATTACTAAGTACAATGCCCCCTGGAGGTCATTTCCTTCAAAATCTGTTAATATACTGGAGAAGCTCTAAAGGTTCATAACCAAGAAGAATGTTGACCTAAAGTCCCTGAGCAGCCATGAAAGGCTTAAAGTGCTTTTATTTCGCTCAGTTTCTAATGGGCTCTTGCATGATGAGGTACTCCTTGCATTCCGTGGCATTAGCGTGCTGATTTTCCTTAATCTCGTGTATCTTTGCAAGTCCACTAATACCGTAATGTGGTCTTAAATCTCTACTAGCACATAAATAAAACTTAATGGAGAGAGAAATTTATTATACAGCTCCTACCTCACCTGTGGAACATACTTCTCCTGCTAGTTAAACAAAGTGATATTACCCTAACATCCTTTAAATTAAACCTGAATGATTGTATAAATATCTAAATTTACTCTGTGACCTGCCTTGTCCTTCTTAAGAAAGGTGGTATATCACAAGGGTGGATATTAGCAAGGTGAAAATGGTCTTGTGACTCAATTTATTTATTTAATTAACATTTGTTTACCAGGAAAGTTCAACTTGGAACAGGCCAATTTTCAGTGAAGGCCCAGAGAGAAGCGCTCCAAACACGTCTTTGTAATGTGGGAGGAAACTACCCAGAGGAAACCCACATGAATGCAGGGAGGACATCCAGACTCCACACAAGAAGGCACCCCAGCTGAGAATTGAACCAGAGAACCTCTTGCTTGAGGTGACAACATTAACTGTTGGACCACTACACTGTCCAATTACTTTTTATTTCTTATGATTTTATGATACTGTGATCCTTTTAACATACCAATTTATGTTTGAGTTTTCCTTGGTTTGCTACAGCAGAAACAGGTTTATTAAAATACTGTCATGAAGAGATTTAGCCTTTATAGATACAAAAATGTTTTAGTACACTGATGCTCTTCATCAAAAAACACATTTATAGCATGATTGTATAGCCTGGCATTTTTTGTTTGTGTTACATTGAAAATGTTAGCTAAGTGTAATGGAAGGGATGTCTAACTGCCATATAGTGTATGAATAAGATTCTGCATTTTAAAACAAACATGCCGCAATGTCTAAGCAAGAGTATGGGTACAGGCCATATTCAATAAAGCCTATACGATATGTATTCAAGGACATTCGTATTACATTTTCTGTGCTTTCTCGGTTCACCAATTAGTACTAAGCTAACTGCCCTTGCGAGCCATTTTAACCTTAGCCAATTATCCCTTGTGAGACTCAAACCTTGCACCTTATCTTTGTAAGGCAAGCACCTTAACCATTAGGCCACCCTTCTAGTAACTCAGAAAGATTATACTAAGTATACTTGTAGTCTACACTTTGTGGTAACCTTTATGAATGCCTGTTACTATTTAAAGCTACAAGAATATCAGTAGGAAAACTAAAATTAGGAGGAAGAAGGTCTGAGTTATGTCTTTGTTGTCTGCTCACTTAGTGTAGGCATTATTGGATCCCGGAGTACATGTGCCTTGTTATGACTGTTTTGCAAATGTGACTCATGGAAATAAATGGAAAAGATGAAACAAGACATCCTGAAGCTGAAGTAATAGTCAGCAACATCAAATGCAGTGTCATTCCAGTGTCAGGCTTCATTTGGCATAATGCCTGCTGTCCTTTTTAATTGTTGTGGGAAAACACTCCTGCATTCTCAGTTCTGCTCTCTTTGTAGGTCTAATAATTGCCCATGCATGTAAAAATATCCTCTTTCTCATTATTTTGCACTGTAACCCATCAGAAAAATAAAATGTTATTAGCAAATACATAAAATAAAAATAATACTATAGCCCCATTTCTGCTGTATTGGCAGAGCACATTCCAACAGAACAGATTAGCAGCTCTGCTTCTGGAGTTTAATGAACTATAGCTTTATCAAAGTGTTTAAAGCAAATAACATAATAGTTGTGTCCAAGAAAAAAATGAAAACTGTTTTGAGAAATACCGCACTGAGCTCAGGAGATGACATTGTCAGCAATATTGTACATTCAGCTTGTCATCACAGCTACATGAAAACCCCAAGGTTAAAAAGTATGCATGCTGCATTACCAGCAAGTGCCTATTTTGTTTCTTTGTTCCATTCTTAGATGTCTATTATTAGAGGTACTGACAGGCCAGCAAACCATACAAAGGTATATGATTGTATGGTTGAAAATCTGCAGCATCTGCAGCACTGTTTGCCTTGAGGGTCAGCAGTCATCAACTATAAAGTTACATCTTTGGAAATATTTCATGCATCCAATAAATGGGCTGTCTGTACTCGAGGGTACCAATCAAAAATGTCTCCGCTAATAATAGCTCATACTAAAACAGGTAGTCACCTTTTGCAGAAGAACATTTTTCCAAAAGACAGTGGAAGTCAGCAGATAACATATGCTGAAACCAGCCTCAGTGTATCCAAGTTTCTGCAGCTTTTTACACTAGGACAATCTGATGAGAAGTTGTTCTTTTTGTTCAAATACTGTTGCCTATGCTGAATCAATTTTGAGATATTTAACCTTTTGGCTTAAAGAATATATCACATATGAGTCCATCCATGGTTGTTTAATGTCATACCACTTAGTAGTTATCATATGGGATTATCTTTCTGATAATAGTACAGGTATAAGAGTTAAAAACATCTATAACTGTAAACAAGGATATGGTAATAATGTGACATACTCAAATGTGGTCCATGCTTTTTCAATTTAAATGTGCAGCAGTCTGGATGCAGTTATCATAATTGCAATTAATCAGAATGAACAGATATTTTAAAGAGTGGATTAAGAGATTCAAGTATCTTAGAAACAGATGCCAATTTAATCATGTTCTTAAAAGGATCCAATAGCAGTGTCTTGATGATGGATTTATATTATTCATTATCTTTCTGTAACCTGCTTTATCATATTCTGAGTCATTGGAATGTGGGAACATATCCATTTAGGCACTGGGCATAAGGCACAAAAATATTTGCGTATGGGATGTCAGTCCTCATGCAATGTGTGCAAGTACAGTCACATTCAATTTGCACTAACATATATAGACATTTAGGAGGATTAACAGTTTAGCCTATTAACATGTCTTTGTGGTAGGAGGTAATTGCAGCCCATGTTGAAAACTCATGTGGACACAGGGAAGATAAGTAGTTTGGAAACCAAACCAGAGAGCCAAGCATATTAGCTGCAGTATCACTATGTTGTTTTGAATCTTTTTACATTATTTATTTAATTTGATATTTACCTTTAAGAAAAAATGGTTAATAAGTTAATTACAGGAACATGTGTTCATGTAGATTGTATAAATTGGGAATGTTTGGTATACTTGTCATTCTGATGAAGTCTGTGTATGTAGGCCGAAAGCACTCAATAATAATGCGTGTGGCTTGTTCTAACTCTGCTGTGTTCGGTATTAATTTTTTGTATTTCCATGTAGCCACTTTTTCTGCTCAAGAAAAGTTCCTCAGTGCATTCAGATTACTATTAGTTCAAAACAATGACTTTCAATTGGTTGTTATTGCAAAAGAGGAGGCATTGATTTTTCCCCTGTGTAAATGACTTTATTTTGCTAAATTCAAGAAACAAATATAGCACTAGTAGCTCATGTCCCTTTGATTTAAAGTTATTAAAACTCACAGATGAAACTGTATCAGTATAATTTATATTCAGGACTGCATTCAGAGTTTGACTCTGTTATATAAGTTAGTTTCTTCCCCAGGTCATGAAAGTGAGTATCTTCCAGGAAGTGTGTTACTTGTGGGACCAGATATCATAACAGCCTCACTAATTTTCTTCTGCATAGGAAACATATTTCCATTAAGTAATCTCAAAGGAGAAACTCACTCTTCCTGTTTGAAACTTCATTCCAGTATGCAGTTTATACCAGTAGGATATATTCCAAAAGTTAGTCATGGATTCTTCCACAAGACTGATCCACTTTGCATAGCAGAATCTGAGTATGTTAGCAATGCATTTATGACAGATAACACCTACATATAAGGAGATGATATTACAAGATGAATAAATGTTTAAGTGTACCATACCATAATCGTAATTTTCTGGTTTAAGGGTTCCAAGGAATCTTGTAGTATTGGCAATCTTGGACACTTGTTTACTGTCAACCCTCTTTTGTTCAGCCTTGTGAGTATAGAATCCATGTGCCTAACCAATTACTAGTCACATTCTGTTTGTGTTTGAAGATTGTGTTGGTGTAATTGGTGTAGGACATGCTGTTTTTTGGTGACTGCCTGCTATGTGGCCAATAACTGGTGTTGCAGTACTTAGTTTACACTGGGCCTTGTACCTACTGGTGCATTGCAGCTTTGTCAAGTATTTTCTTAGTTACTAGACAACGACTAGTTAAATAAGAGTAATTATCTGAGAGTATCAGGCAATCCTTACTTTGCCTGAGTTTACCAAGGGCTGTGAGTCTATCAACAGAGGTTGGACATAACTTCCATTCTGGTCAATGGAGAACTAGTCAACATTATGTGTGTCTCTAGATGGCACACACCAAATTGTTGGAGCTATAATTTCAAAGATGTTTCTTGAATGACAAGTGAAGCTTGGCAAATTATTTTGTTTCCTGATAAAGTATTAAATCAAGAGAATTAGTAGGCATTATTTTACTTAAGGTTCAAGTGCTAATTTAAAGTACACAATCAATATTCTAGTCTTGCCAGATTGTTGGGCAAACAAGGGAACATAATAGTGTTTTGGCTTCTAGTAAAGACATTGATTTGTGGATAAAATAATATAATGTTGATAAGAAATTAGGTTCAAGCACTAAAACCAGGTAGGCAAGTAAATAGTTTGGTTTAATCTGGCTATGAGATCAGCTTTATACATTCACTGATGTTTGTGTGTTTCGGCTTTTTTTAAGGGGTCGCCACAGCAAAACTCCAGTCCGCTAATGATTGGCAGTTGATTTTTACGTGTCAAGTTACCAGCCCTGACACACAATCTTCAACAAAGGTACGCCCATCCATGCATATCTCCACGCAGAAGACACTCTAGTTAAGAATCGAACCGGACAGCATCTTACTGTGAGGCGACAACGCTACCACAGCACTACCACCGCGGGTTTATATGCTCACTGATGTACTACTGCTTAATTCTTTAATTTATACAGCTTTAACTAAAAGGTGGAGTTAACCAAGGTTACTAGAAGTGAATCTGAAACTAAAAGTTCACATTGTGCAGAGTCATGTATGTACTGCTAAACTAGGAAAATAAAGGGGAAAAAATAATAAAGCAACTAGAACTTCAGTCAGAAATGTCTGACCCAAAGAAATAGCAGTAAAGTATTCCCTGCTACTGAATACTCACTACTACTATTCAGTAAGTTTGCATCCTAACTAGAAAACTAACTTGAAATGTAATTTAATGTATGGTTAAATGTAAAAATAGAGAAAATAGTTGAAAATCACAATGAAAACACTTTGCTTGGCAAATTGAGCTATCTAATGAAATAGGTAAAAGAAGTACACTCAGCATAACAGAATAGGTTCATAGGTAAGTACTAGGCTAGCTGTCCTTGTGGGCTATTTTAAGCCTAGCTAATTTTCCTTCCAAGGGTGAGAATCAAACCCTGTACCATGTGTCTTTCAGATAAACAGCATAACCATTGTAACAACCTCCAACCCCCCCCCCCCCCCCCACTGGTGCAAAATATGAGGATTGTCTGCTGCTTCTTGTGGTCCAGGAGGCTACATGAATGATATATTATTCATACAAACAGCCAGGCAACTGTAAAATGCAAAACTAAATATATATATTGTTCAGAAAATGTATGTTGATGCAAAACCTGCTGTTCTATTCACATTTTAAATAAATTAGAGCAATATTTTAAAAAAAGTCTTGATCTTGATACTTTGTTCCCCCAAATGCTTTTGTATTTTTCTAGAATTCTTAAGCAAATAATTTGACAGAGATGTGATGCTGTTTGTTTGACATCACTAAGTGCTTTATTGACTTTCAAAGCCAACCAAACACTTTATACTTCTACGCGTTCTTTTTTTTTGTAACTGGTAGAGTACATGGAGCAGATAAATCTCTATGCACTACAATAAATTATGATCAGATTATAATCTTTATTATGCGTTGTTGATAGGGATACCAAGATTCACATGTTGAGCTGAATTAGTGGCATATTCCCTTATGCAAGCCTGTATTTCCTGTTCTAAAAAGAGATTAATTTAAAAAAGGTGAAACATTTAATGCTTTCTTCTTACCTTCCACTTGTCGTTCCACATCCATATTCAAATTCTACATGACCAGAAGCAGAGTCAAGTCATCTGGAACCTCCTGCAGCTCTATGAACTGGCGCCCCTTATCTGTAGATGAGAAAAGTCTTCTCAATACTGAAAAACAAAAAAAAATTCTTCTGCACTGAAACCGTTGCAAGCTGTTTACTGCAAATTTAACTAGAAGATAGTTACAGTTAAATTAACACACACACAGCACTTGAATGCTTCAGCCATGTCCACAATATTGGCAGTCATTTCTGAAGCTGCAATATCCTTGTGGTTTCATAATTAATCACAATACTTCATTCCCACTCAGTCAGTACCTGCCAGTTGAGCCTCCTGACAACTTGATCAGGGGCAGATGGCCATTTTGCCGCATCCTATATATGGCTGTTTATACAACCTCATCTATTTTTTCATTAAGTTTCAAAACATCCTTCTTATTCCAGCACCATTTATGTCTTCCAATTTCTTTGAGATATGTTCACTTCGACGATTACGCTCCACATCTGGGAAAAGATGACTTTGTTGAGCAGTTGCCTGATGTAAAAAGTATTTAAATTTTTAAGTACATCTCAATATGCTAAGCTAAAGTTTCATGTTGGTGCATAACAACAGCCAGTGCAGACCACCAAGGAAGGAAGGTGAGAAGACAAAACAGCTTTATAATGCTCTAACACACAGCACCCTCTGCCTCTCTCTCATACGCACACACACACACACACACACACACACACACACACACACACACACACACATACACATGCATGCACACGCACACACACACACACACACACACACACACACACACACACACACACACACACACACACACACACACACAATTTAGCAAGGTGAAATGTCTGACTGCTTTTAAAGCCATTCAATCACCAGAAAGAAAGTTAGCTTTTAAACATTGGGTGGTATCAGTAAATGATTTACAGCTTTCACAGCTGTAAAACACTTGACAATATTATACTTTGTTTTCCTTTAACTGGCAGTACATTTAAATGACTTAAGCTTCATGAACTGCAAAGAATTATGATCAAAACTCATGTATTATGTGTTATCAACATGGATATCAGTGCCAACTTCTCAAGCTTTGCTTTGTTCCACTCTCAAAGAGCATTAATTGACATCCATGCCTTGAAGGTACAACAACTTATTTATGGTCAGGGAACCAATCATAATCTTCTATATTATCAATTTACTATTCTTTATTATTTCTGCTATATCTGGCCATCACTTTATTCTGGTTTGTTCTGTCACTGTGCTTCCATTACGCCATCAGAGAAGCCTTGTTTACATACATGAAGATCAGTCCCACTTAAATAGCTGTATTGATAAGACAGTCCCTATCCATAGTAAATATAATGAGAGGTTTAAAAACAACCCCCCTGTGGTAGAATATCCATATAGATTAATTATACAAAAAGAGATAGAAATGGTTTAATGCTTATAATAGATCCCATTCTACCTATCTTAAAAGCACAGATAAGCAGACTAGTAAAGAGCTTAAAGGAACCATTAAGAAGCTCAAAGCTGTGCACGAACTTACAAATAGGCACCAAAAGCAAAATTAGGAAGTAAAGAAATAACTCTCATCAATTCTCGGAATTAGCCACAATAAAACTGTACACTCTGATCCAAAGGAAATGCCTAATATCCTAGCGGACAATTTTAGGTCAGATTTTACAACTACTATTAAAGCTATTCCACAGGTTCCACAGTACCTGCCACCACCTTTAATTTACTATGGAATACGTTCTCTCAGCTTACTCAAAAGCTAAGAACACCTCATTCATGGGTACAGATAGTATACCAGGTTGCCCCATGTCTGAAGGCAAAACAGTTACCAATAGTGCACCAAAGGGCTCAAGTTTAGGTCCACTTCTATTTGGCATCTAATCCTGTGAAACTCAAGCCAACACTTCTGGCTTATGGCTATCAAACTTTGCATACAGCTATAAATTAGGTGTCGTTATTTGATCTTCCACAATTGCTTAAAAATGGGTCAGAATATGGTAACAATTTGTACAAGGACGATGGTCTCAAAATTAAATTTAAAAAAATGTAAACTTAGGCAATTGGATGAGCGGCCTCAGACTGTGCCCTGCTCTGCCTCATCTTGACCTCCTTGAGGTTGAAGGGAAAATTAGTATTTTTTTTTTGTTAGGGTTGGAATGGTTTACAGAGTGATAGCCTAGTACTGACTTATGAACTTATGAACCTGTCCCTTAAATAAAGGGTCATATGGTTAGTCAATCTATTCAAGTTAGCATAAACAAATAAGTAATAGCTATTTTTTTTTATTGCTTGCAAGCCACCAGCTTCTAGACACAGTTTTAGTTCACCCCCAGCCCTTTTAATGTAATCATGAATGCATATTAGAAACTGCAAGAAGAGTATCTTGAAACTCATTACATTAATTGCATTCCGCATTTCAGAAAGTTCACAGTGTGCCCGATTAACATTGAGTACTCATGAACGTATAACACACTGTGTAATCAATCCTGTTTCTTTCAGGAATACTCAGTGTATTATGAGGGAGCGATTCAAAGCCGATACAGCACTACGGTCATAAGAAAGCTCCAACAAATAGAGCTACAGCAGTCTGTGGGATAATACCACATGCAGATACAACAGTATGGTGATACAACTTAGCAAGGAATAATGCCTGATTGCGTGGGCATTATCAGGGAAATAAAGGACCACTTGAGGGGTTTTATGAGGCCTGAAATTGCAGGTGGAGGGCCTGACTGCCCCTGGAAGGTCCATTTTTTTCTGTCATAATGCCTGTCCTAGAGGGTATTATTGAGATTAGATAATGGGCTATCTGTTAAATTGTTTTGAATTTGTTCTGCTATAAATGCATTCGTTTTTTATATTTTTTTATGCAAAATAGTTCCTGCCCATAATGTCTCAAACTTGTTGTAGCAACTGTTATTAATTGTTTGGAGAAAGAATTTTGCATCCAGAATATATGTTATGTAAGTATTAGCATTCACACACATGCACACAGACACACACACACACACACACACACACACACACACACACACACACACACACACACACACACACACACGCATACACACACATGCAAAGGCACAGATAGGCTCACACACGTATAGACAGAAACACACTCAAATGTGCCCAGCAATTAAACTACTTTCTTGGCTAAGTACACTTCTGATGTTCTATTGTGATCAAATACATGAAAACATTAATAGTTTGCAAGGCACTGCAAATCTCTCCCCCCATGCCTCTCAACTGCCCCTAATTTTGCTCTGGCCCTTAAAAATGTTTGATTTTTCTGGTATATCAGTAAGTAATACTGTTGGTCAATAAAGCCAGGTATTATAGTTTCATTCTTATTATTGTTCAGAAAATGCATGTTAATGGAAAACCTTTACTGTCTTTTTGTTTATTAAGTGAATTAGGGTTATATTTAAAAACTGTGCCTAACTTTAGGTTTTTCTTCTAGGTGTAAGCAACTTCATGACAAACAATCACATTATATTTGTCTCAGAGATCAGAGTAATTTTTCATGTTTTAAATCAAGATTTGAAATGTTTAGGGTGGGATGTTGGCATAATGGTTAAGGTGATTAACTTACAAACATAAAGTGCAGGGTTTGATTCTCACATTGGGTAATTGGTTAGGCTGAAAATGGCCCACAAGGGCAGTTAGCCTACTACTAATCTATGCTTTGAAAGATGGTAAAAAGTTTTCAAACATCCATCATTCTTGAGCAAACAGGTTGAGAGGTATCTCACTCTCTCTTGCTCTCTCCCCCCCTTCTCCCTCAGCTGTCTAGCTTTTTATGGAATGTCCAGATTTTTGCTTCATATTTTCAGGTTTGTTCCCCATAAAATTTGTAGTTTTCTGGCAAATATTACTGGGAAATGAAATCACTAAACAATGACAGATAATGATATATATTTGAGTTTCATACTTTATATCCTTCAGAAAAATGCATGCTAATACAAGTCCAGTTATTCTAACAACTTTCTAAGTTTGTAAACATAATACTTAAGAACTGTCACTGTTTTGGGTCTTTGTACCCTATTCTTTTAGGCTTTGTCTAGATTTCTCACACTAAGATGTTGAGAGGTATGCTGTATCTTTTTCTGTCTGTCATGCACACACACACACACACACACACACACACACACACACACACACACACGCACTCACTCAATGTTTTTTATTTTTATTTCCTTTTTTTAAACTCACTGGATAGTAACTCTGTGTTTAGCAATCATAAAGAAGTGGCGGCTGTTTGTTTTTTTGTAGTTCGAGCTCCATGGCACCTGTGAGATGGCTGTATGTTAATACCGTGTTAGAGAACGTTCATCCTGCAATAGGTTGTTGATGTGCATTTCGCACATTATCTAATATAAATTAACCACAATGGATGGAGTTAACACAGTAGAGTAATTTAAGGAAAAGCTGTACTGCCCAGTTTCAGAACAGATGAGGTAGGACAGAATGTGGTATTTTTCTGTGTATGACCATTGCTGTCTAAGGCAGCTGCAGATCTGTTAGCACCACAGTAGATAGATATAGCAAGGATGTATGATGCATGTGTGTGTGTGTGTGTGTGTGTGTGTGTGTGTGTGTGTGTGTGTGTGTGTGTGTGTGTGTGTGTGCGTGTGTGCGTGTGTGTGTGTAGGGAAGTGATTGTAACTGCATTAGTGTGTAAATGCCAGTGCAACAACATTGCATGAATTCATGGGGAAACATTTAATGCAGTTATTCCAGCTGTGCCAAATGTATGATTCAGAGACATAAAAATGAGTTGATAATGATCTTTTACTCAATGTGACTTTTGCACAGCAGCAAAGAACTATTAACACTATGGAACTAACTTCTCTGGCTTCCTCCCCAACAGTAAGTTGTTCTATTATTTATACTGGTGATTTTGCATTTGAGGACTAATATGGTTCATATTATTTGAGTTTTCCATTTAACATTCTTCTGTGTTTAACTTGCACAATGTGGTAGGCTTTAAAAGGCTTCCTTTGTCAATATTATATTTTGCAAATCTTTCCCTCTTTCCTTTTTACATCTAAAGCATCTACACTAATCAATATCTGCAGTCAAGAGGCATGCTCATTAAATAAACATTTTTCAGAACCCCCTTTCAATACTTACATAATACAAAGATTAAACACACCTTCTTTTGATCAATTCAGTAGTATTGACCTTGGGTTATCAATATTAATTTAGGTACTTATAGATAGCTAATGTAAGCTTTTAAAAACATTTGATTATGGGAAAAACAGTGAATCATTTAACAACCAACATCAATTACTAATATTTTTTTCTTTCTGACTATGATATGCTAAGATCAAAAGTAATATTTGTGGGAGCAGCATAGGAGAAACACTGAAGTAATAGAATAGTAGATAATTAACAGTAGCAGTACTGATAAAATGTATTTAACAATAATTAATATGTCAAAATAAAACTATTTATACAGTCACTGAGGAGAACCATTTCATCACAGTTTGCAAATAAATGACTCTGAACATATTGTTTCAAGAGCAGTGTTTTTATACTGCACTGTTATGGTTTTTGTGCAGCTTATTACATTGTGGTACACAAACAAGTTCATATTAAGGAAATTGATCAAACACATCACTTAGTTAAAATAAAAAATAAAATTAATATATTTACAATGATGCAAGCCCCTACTCCCCCATATGTCCCATGAAGGGACTTCAATTCACTTCTATGACAACCACAGTACAAGCAGAAAATGATTGACTTCAACAATTGGCTAAGTTTCTGGTATCATACTAAGGGGATCCAGTATCTGCCTGCCTGGGATGACATGACTGGCAGACCTAGATGCTTCACAAGAAATGGCCTGCACCTGTCAGCCCAGAGATTCCGGATACTGGCCAATGCTCTTGCCACCCCTACAGTGCCTTTTTTAGGCAATGTCCTTGTGGCGATTAGGGAGAGATGGGTGAAGGCTGCCAGCCTAGTCAAATAAAATTTGATATATAATTCTGGCATTTGTAAATAAATGTAAAATACAGGGATGTTTTCTTGAATGTAAAAGAATACTGTGAAATGTGGAACTGCAAAATATGTGACAACATTGCACTCTACTGGCCCAGTGAGGCATGTTGTGACCCATTCATGTTAGAATTTGGCTCCAGTGTGTCTGGATGAAAGTTTCATGCCCATTGTTTTAAGGCTAAAGTTTATGACCAGAATTTACATGTGGATGGTGCTTTACTGCTCTGGTTTCTGTTAGAATATACATGTGAAATGTCTTCTATTGTTGTACGTCTCTGAGCAGGTGTTAGATTGCTAAATAATGCAGTTTGTTTGCCTGGGAAAACCTAAGTGTCAACATGATGTAATTTGGGAGGGACCCAGCAAACATGTGTGTTAGTAATGTTTAAATACTATTTCTCACAAGAGACTGGGAAGCATTTTTATCTTCGATATCTAACTCAGCACTCTGCCTAAGCTCACATGTAAGTTTCTAACACTGTGATTTCTTGTAGGAATAGTTAAAGCTAGTAAAGATTAATTAGGTATTTTTCTTTGAAATCAGACCCGTCCTACTGTATTATTTTAAGTTTCTGTGTGATCTCTGACTCTTAGATATCCCTGTGGTGTAGTAGTTTTATCTTGTGTTTTAATTATTTATTATTAAATATTTTTAAAACCTTCTACCTGTGGCTGGTTTGTGTAGAGATAAGCTCTAGAGTACATTGCATATTTATAGAGATTATTGTAATAGGCCACTCTAAAGTAATACTTGACGGTTAGTCATACTTTCATTGGATTATAATATTGCACAGTAATAATTGGACACCCTTTTAAGGGCCTTTTAGTAGCTGATATTATTAGCTGGGTGGTGGCAGTAATTACTACCATATAGACTGGGTAAAGGGGAACAGCTGGAAAATCTGTGTCAGCCTTTCCCAGGAGTGTCTGTGAAGTTGTATAAATACTTATCTCAAAGTGTGTGTGTTTTGTGTCAGCTACTTGGCAGGGACATGAAGCACTGGTTGGACAGAGAGGGTACTATAGGTTTTAGCTTGCCCAGCTAGGCTGAGAACTGGGCCCTATAGCTGTGCCAGTGGGGAGTCTTATTGGGGACCTGGTGAGCAAGGGAGCAACCAGCCCCAGACTGACTGTGATCTCTGTGTGCACTTAAGGAAACTTGTACTTTACTGTGTATATTAATTATCCTTTGTTCTCTTCTATGAGACGACCTCCCTGGTGTTAGTGGTGAGGATTGAGGCTCCTTGATTGCTGGGCCAGGGCACGGTCATCACAGTCCTGAAGACAAAATTACCACCATAAGAGCTACAAGAAAATGAAATCTGAGGGTTATGCTACTCAACACTAGAAGTCTAAATCTCAAAATGCACTCGCTCAAAGCACTCCTTAAAATGGAGAACATCGACATCTGTGCAATGACCGAGACCTGATTCAAGGCTCTTCAGAGCACCCCAGCACTACCACACCTTTCAGCCCCTAAACCTGGACCAAAGCACTAAAGGTGGTGGTGTCTCCATATTCATAAAGGATATGCACACCTCTAGACTAGTAGCCCAACATAACACATCAGAGATACTCCAGGTACAACTAAAATGGGGTAAAACTGCAATCCAGGTTGTAGCCTACTATAGATCCCCCACTATGTCCCAAGACTCCCACTCTACATTCCTAAGCACACTGGAAAATATTAGGGTAAACCCAATGCTTTTATACTGGGAGACTTTAACTACCCCTCCATTAAGTGGGAAAATTACTCATGTACCAACACACTTGCTCAACTTTTCCTGGAATTCATTAATTCCAGTCCCAGCACCAACTCATTCTTACCCCCACCAGGGGTAGAAATATCCTTGACCTGGTTATTACTAACATGGGTGACCGTTGCTCTACATCAGTAATCGACTCCTCCCTGGTCAGTTCTGACCACAAGTTAATCACCAAGGATATCAACATCCCACCCTCACCCCCTCTAAAGAAAACCACTGTAAAAAACTTCTCCATAGCCAATTTCGGGATTCTAAAAACAGAGGTAGCTAACTTCATGACACCCATGCAAATGGAAAATAGGTGCATGGAATGGGCCATACCAAACAGAACCAAGACGCTCTCCTCCAAAAAATGGAAGACAGTCTGGTTCCCCCACCATAAACAAACTCTACAACAGAAGGAAAAAAACTGTTGCAGAAAAGGGTGAATTCCCAAGGCTGGAAAAACTACTTTGTTAGCCTCAGCAAAAAACTGAGATCCATCATCAAATACTCTAAAGCTAGCTATGAAAACAAAATTGCTGCAGATTCAAAAGACAACCACAAGGCACTCTATAGTTATGTCAAGAATATACATGGCAATACTCAGATCTGCTCTGAGTTACAGCACAATGGCAATATATATACAGAACCAACTGATATTGCCAACGTATTGGCCGACAGGTTCAGTGTGAACTTTATCCCCCTTTCACCCTCTAAAGGGCTTATTACAATATCTGAGGAATGTAAAGTCCCTGCTATCACAGCTACACAGGTAAAAAATGCACTGTCCAAAACCAAGAATACAGCTTCCATGGGACCTGATAATATCCCTGGCTGTGTTCTACATGAATTACAAAGTGAACTGGCACCACATCTGAGTACCCTGTTCAATCACAGCCTCATTTCAGGCTTTTTTCCTACTGAATGTCGCACTGCTACAGTCATCCCACTCCACAAAGGGGGAGCGACTACAAACCCTGGGAACTACCGCCCCATTAGTCTGATGAGTCTGATATGTAAGGCTATGGAGCGCATCATCATGGACCTTATAAATAAGGACATAGGGAATCTCCAAACTCTGGACTCCATGCAGTTTGGGTTTGTGAAAGGTAGATCATGCCTGCTCAACCTGATAGACTTCTTCAAGTCTGTCACCAGAGCTTTGGATGAGGGCAGGGTAGTTCACACAACCTACCTAGATCTTGCTAAGGCCTTTGGCACCATCCCTCACTCAGGAATCATAGACAGACTCACTAAACTAGGCATAAACCCCTATGTCATAAGATGGGTTGCCAACTGTCTCACTGATAGAACCCATACTGTGAAAGTAGCGTACTCCAAATCTGACTACCAACCAGTTACAAGTGGTGTCCCACAGAGATTGGTCCTAGGTCCTCTCCTGTTTGGCATCTACTTCTCTGAAGTTCAAGCCAACACAAAGGTACTCTGGCTGACTAAGTTCATAGATGATTGCAAACTGGGAGCCATTATTGATTCTCCAGCTGATGTAGACATTCTACAAAAAGGCCTCACTGACACCAATGACTGGTGCCAGAACCTTAAGCTCAATGCCAAAAAGTGTATTGTCATTCCCTTTGGGAAAAAGTTGATGCCCATAAACTACCACATAGGTGGTAGTCCACTAAACACTGAAGGTGTGATAACAGACCTGGGGACACAGGTTGACAACAACCTCTCCTTTGATAACCACATTGCCAATGTAGTCAGAAAGTCCTTCTATGTGGCACATCTCGTTACAAAAGATTTCTCATCCAGGAAGTAAGAGGTCATAATCCCTCGCTACTCATTAGACCTATCATAAAATACAATGCCCCATTTGGTATGTACCTCACTAGACACCTACAACAACTGGAAAGGCCACAAAAATACCTCACTAAGAGGATCTTAGGCCTTAGACACATGCCCTATATGGACAGACTCAGAAAACTCCAGCTATACTCTGTCTCTTATCGCCTACTTAGAGGCGATCTCTGCTTGCCCTATAAAGCCATGTCTGACCTAGAGCTGGTAGATATGCTACACCTAACTAAATCCCAATCCCTCCATGCCACACACTCCAGGGACCTAAACCTCATTACCACTATAAACAGAACATGATGGAGGGACAGGTTCCTAACCCAGAGACTTCCCATACTCTTGAACAAACTTCCCATTCACGTCAAGCCGAGCACTTCACTGGCCCTCTTTAAGAGAAATCTTGATGAGTGGATGGGCAATAGGAAGTTCACCCCAGGGATCACTTTAGTGGCCTTGCTTGACAGGGGCACTGGGAACTAACTTTGGGCAGCATTATGCCAGGGAGTCTGTTAGCCTAGTACATATCTATGAACCTATGAACCTATGAACCTATGAACCTTACTTATTTATATACTGGAGTCTGAGGGTCTGAGGTCCTTGCAACTTGTAGAAAGAGGGATGTAACAATCAAAAAAGAAATGCCTAGCTCTCTAAGACACAGTGATCTCAGATTTTCTACCAAATCCAGTTTGAGCCCATACACTTTGTTGCTTTATGTAAAACACAGACAGGTATGAGCAAACAGTAGTACATCTAGCATAAAACTCAAACAGCTAAGAAAACAGCAGGTGTTTAGCAAATCTAAAGTCTTGAAAAGTCTCTTCATTTCTATAAATTTCATGAATTCAGTTTAACTGCTGAAGAAATGGACTGTGTTTTGACAATGTTTAAGGTGCAGAACAATGGATTTGGATAGGGTAGTCAATTATAATAATAAAATAGTTGTCATTGCCCATAATATCTCCATTCAAGATTAATTTATACATTGTTATGCTCCTTGTATATTAACTACTTCCTGATGAAAAGAGCTTGCCTTCTTTACCCTGCACTTCTGCATTGTTCTAATGAGTAAATAATCCCTGCCGTTCAGATTTAATGATGGCAATATCATATCCTGACATAATGTATGATATTTAATGCTCACATGAACCCTTTTATGTATATTTTTTTTCTTATCAGTTAGCTGCAACTATTTACTTCTACATTAATAGCCTGACATTCCTTATGATAACCAGTTTGGGGAATAAAATATCTGAGTGAACACGTATATTATTCCTGATACACATATTACTGTATTGCATCCAACTGCAGATATCCAGGTGAGAAGGGAAAATGACATATTAATGTACCTCACACATTTCTTTACATAAAATTGTTAATCTGTCAGGATACCAATTTTCATAAACACACAGATGTAGTTCTGTGATTACAAATGCAACAAAACTCAAGTTTTACAGTTGTTTGCATTGTGATCTCATATTAAATGAAGACATAAAGGATGTCAAGGCAGAATGAAAAACAAGTGGGGGTGTTTCTTTTTGCCTTAAAAAGGCTTACATTTATTAAAACAAAATCCCCATTAGATCAGTGCTGTATACAAGGAGAATTAGTTTGTGAAAAGAATTTCATCCTTATAAATAGTTTCTTCAACCTTGATTTGTAGCATCGTAGGAAGAAACCCAAGTGCTGTGCAAATGGGCAAGCCACACATCATAATAGCAAGGCATGCAAACTGTATCTTTTATTAACTCATTTGAAAGATTCTCTTAGCCTTGTTCCTCTGTTGACAATAGTTTGTTCTTATTTGGCACTCATCATTCTGCAGATATGTATATATATAATGTTTCTAAATAGCAAGGAATTCAGAAACGGACTGAGACAACAGTGCGATATTGCTGCCTACTGCAAGTTACAATTCAAAGTAATTTTCTAAGGTGTCAGGAGTAAAACTGGTAGATGTATTATTTATGTGAAACTGCAATGATGGGTGAGGAATTTAGTGAGATTCAGCTATAGGTTCTGATTTTTCCCAGGTACATTCATAGGATCCTATGATCCACTGAAACATGGACATTGCAAAGAAGTTACTTTTCTTCTGGGTTGCAGGGTAAATAAATTTGCATTCTAGTAAAATGTCACCTTTGAAGGAATTTAATAGGATTACAATCCATGTAATAGCATAGCATCTACCCTGACCTTCTTCACTCTGTAGCAGTCACTAATATGGTGATCTTCAGAAAATCATATTTAGGTAAAAATAAGTCTAAAGGCAGTTTGTAGTAGAGAGGTTTTATCCACTTCTGTTCTCCAGAAATGATTTGTTTTATCCCCTACAGCAGTTTCATTGCAGAAAAGACAGCCTGAACTGTCTGCTGTCACATGATCTTACAAACCATGCATCAGTGAGCAAGGTCTCATATAATACAATGTGCCTCTAAAGCCATGGTTACATTTTTGTCAAGAACACTGGCACTTTGATTTTCTCAAATCTCAGCCTTATAACATGGCCCAGGTCTAAATTCTGGACACCATTTCTTATTTACATACATATTACTTGCCCTTAGAGTGTTCACATTTATTTCATTTTAGTTTCCTGCTATAGTAGAGTACACATTCACAATTGCTATTAAACGCTGAAAATAATTACCCATTGAAAAGTAGTATTTAGAAAGGTCTAAATAGGGAGCAACAGCCCAGTTCTGTAGTACCAATTAAAAAATATTGGAAGTCTAGAAAATGGGATCGTTTTATTTTTTCTTATTAAATTTTTGACAAGCTTAATATGGTGGTCTCAGTGAAAAGTGGCAAACCTTTTTAACATAAAAATATTCTAGCAAGACAACATGAAATAATTGTAACTATGTAATTAAGTTTTATGACATGATTCCACTGATGACACAGCACAAAAGTCAAACATGTCCTGTTTATTATCTACATAGACAGGCTCATTGGCATATAACTGGCAGGAAGTTAATACAAAATCATCCATAAACTTATTGTCATTAAGATGTCATTTGCTCTCCATTTGTTCAGTGTGTAACAAAAATGTATTGTTATTTGTCAGTATAAAAATATCTGAAGGACTGTATTATCTGTTGCTTTGCCATTCTGCAGGTGAAATGAATTTCGACTGTCTATCTGATTCCTGTAACATAGCCATACACCGCTGTTCTAGTGACGTGCTAGCAGATTGTCTTCTATTTATAGTTGGTCTCCCATGGCTGCTTCCCCTTTCCCCTGGGAAGCTCCCATATGCTGTAATTTGTATTGATGAAATTTAACTGTTTAATCCTGTGTTTAGATTTTGATTGCACTGCTATCAGCTGTCAGTTCCTAAGAGAACAGCAGCATGTAAGAAAGCAGCAGAGCTCTCACTGGTATCAAACCTTCTAGAGAAAATAATGAAATTGCTTTATTCATTCAGAATTGTAATCCTAGTTGGTACTGGTTAGTTTTGTTCAGCAGCTATGAAGTAAAACAGTGTTGCTAACCACATCATAGTTAAATGTGTCATACTCTTGCTCCATATGTGTCTTAGTCATACATACTGGTGTAAAGAATACTACGCATGTAGAAAGGTGACAACTCGAACAGCAGCAAGAAGAACTCCACAGCTGGCCACAGTACAAACACAGGTTTAACAAAGAACTCAGAACACTAGCTCCTCGGCTTACAGCCTTCCAGGAGTAATACAAACACACAACTTTACACAGACTTTTTATAGCACCATTCATTAATGAATTACTCAATTACATAATAATTGTTTCCAATTAATCTCTAAGTTTAAACCTACAGGTATCATAGTATTAAACTTTAAAATATAAAAATATTCTTTATAAAGAAGTTTGTCCTTGATGTCACACATTTCACCAATTTTCATTAAAATATGTTCTAAAAAAGAAGCTTTTAACAAAGAATAGTCAGCATTATGAACTGTTTTAAAGTGCATTGCAACATTACTTTACCATTCTTTATATCTCTTATATGTTCCTGTATTCTTACTTTAATTTTTTTTTACTTTCTCCTATGTCAAATAAATTGCAGGGACATCTTCTTTTCCCAGTTAGGGGTCACAACAGTGAATCACCTGTCCGCTCATGATTGGCAGTTGAGTTTTACAGTGTCGAGTTGCCAGCCCGGCACCCTACCTTCCACAGAAGGCACACACATACACGGACTCACACCTAGTGCCAATTTAAAGTGTCCAATCCACCTACAGCATGTCTTTGGGAGGAAACCGGAGCACCCAGAGTAAACCCACACTACCACAGGGAGGGCATGCAGACTCCGCACAGAAGGCACCCCAGCCGAGGATCATACCGGAGAACCTCTTGCTGTGAGGCAGCAACGCTATCCGCTGCACCAAAGCAGCCACCCAAATTGCAGGGACATCTAAGAATATAAATTACCCCTTCACTATTACATGAAAAACTAACACCAGGAGAAAACCTGATACCATTTATTTTCTTAAAATTTGTAACAACACAGGAACATATAGAGCAACCACCACAAGAGTGAGTACCTCTCATGGCAGGGGTTACATATAATGTCTCATTAGGCACAGAAAAATAACTAGAAACCAAAAAATCTTTTAACCTTTTTCCTTTTTTATAGGAAATACAAGGACTATTTGCTATTATTCTTTCCAACTCCACATCCTGAAGTAAAAATTTCCAAAAGCTATGCAGTATTTTGTTCACCCTATTGCTCAAGATATTATACACTGAGACAAAATATATCTGATTTTTACAAGATTCAGTGTTATTCCCTTCTCCATGCATAACATTTTGAAACTGATTTAATCCCAGTCTATATGCTACAACTCTTTGTAAAGACTTCTTAACCATTATGTAGTTATAGCTCCTATTAACAAACAGAAGAAAGGTGCAGAAAGGTGCGACTGTACTATCATACTAATTGGTATTATCCACATTCATAAAAACAATTGAATCAGAATTTTTTAGAAACAAATCCCCTAAGTCATATATTTCAGCCCAGTGGATCTAAGTTATGTTTCTTAAACCTAAGCACCCTTTCAATGACACTGAGTAATAGGGAAGGGTGAGCTCAACTGCCAAAAATGAATTGTCCCCATTCCCTTCCCACATAGATCAATGGAGCTGATCTAATAAAGAAGAAATATAGAAAGGGTTTTGCCATCTACAGCATATTGTCCATTTCCAGTGCATGTCCAGTATTTTTCTTTACAATGGTGTGTTTAAATGATGGTGAGTAAGAGACAGAAAGATTCACTGTTCATTGTGTAAGATTACCATTTTACACAGAATGATGAACTATTTTTTAGCTGCCATTAATCTGTTTTCTAAATGAAATTGATGAGGAATCAAATGTTGGTAGGTTATCATGTATTTTATATATGTCTGATTTATTTTTGAAATACCACAAGCTCAGAAGGCCATGATCTAATGTTGTATGAGCCTGTCTTTTATATTCACTTTGCAGTTTACAGCAGACCAGCTGTCAGCATTTGTGCCAAGGCCACTGTGATAGCTTTGATGAAATCTCTGGTGAAGGGCAAGTTATTAACTAGTATAAAGCAAGGTCAGAGCTCTCATGCCAACATCTATCCAATAATACTAGTCTGTGAGACCTTTTTAATGTTATTTGTGAGACTGTTTAAGCTTAGATTACCAAATTACAGGTTGTGTATTACAGAAATATGCTGTTATATGTCAAGGAAGGTATTTCTTTATAAATTTTGTGCTCACAAAACAATTCACTTCACAGATTAATAGATCATGTTTAAGTAGATGCCAGTTTACTTACATAAATTGCCCTCTCTATTTAAATTAATATTAGGAAATCCCAACTTGTACATGATGTTACATACTTTAAACTGGCTACCATTTCTGATTCAATCAATTAAGGTTAAAATTATACCATCTGCTGTGTGTGAAAAAAGTTTAAAATGGTTGCTTCCTTGCAAAGCACAAACAAAACAATATTTATGCAGCATTTGGCATTCAACATTTTAATGGCATGCCATGTTTTGATCTTAAGATCCTGCATTTTGAATGCTTGCAAAAATATGCCCAACTTGGCTTGTTTGTTACTGAAATATATGCACTGCTTTGAGGACTTGTTTGAAATACTGAGAAAACAAATGGCAGTTTAATGAGGTAGAGCATGCATTGAGATATTCAAAGAGGCGTATTCATCATATAGACCTCTAAGTGCTGTAATCTGGTGTTGTTTATTTCACTTAGTTCCATGGAATTTATCTGAATCTGTACCTCAAATGCATTTCAGATGTATACTAGCCCACCAGCCAGATGTGGCTGCATCTGTATCCCAAATACAAGTAAAAGGACGTGCATTTCTGATGTAAACTAGCCCCTTTAGCTATATTGCATGAAACTATGTAAAAACTCAGTCTGTGGACTTAAATCTTCATAGAAGCACTAAGCATTTCTGAAAATCCCAATCAGTCTTTTGCAAGTATTCATTATTTCACATGCTAGCATATGTTTTACAGAATAGTTTTATTATCTGGCATTTTCTTCTGTTGCGTCAAAAGTAAAATTACATTTTTCAGAAGGTAAGCATTTATGGTTGTATAAAGGCAAGATATCAACATTTTGTTTGGGAATGCATATGTTGTTTATAACCATGCATCACCAAGATTAGTAGTGATACCTGACTATAAAGATTTTCAGCCCCACTAAATTTGTAGAGTATATGTAAAAAGGTGAATGAGGACCTGTGAAGCTACTCACTGACAATAAAATGCATGTCTGAGCAAATAAAAATATGTGGTTTCTATTGTGTAATGTGTTAGCTGTTGTTTGTACCAGTTATGAAAACTGAGGATAATAAAAAAAATAAAACTGAATATTCTTTGCCCTACATAGCTGTAGCTAATACAATAGAACATGCATATAAGAAAACAACTCAGCAGCTAGCAAGACCAGAATCAGACCATTTAATACCAGTTAGATATAACCATATCTCAATCAAGCTTAACATGGAAAAGGAAGGATTTTATTCTTAAAGTAATACACATTAATCCAAGTAGTAGTACTGATGGCACCTCAGTGTCACAGAAAGTATGGATTTTTATAATAAACTGTAACTTTTCATTAGCTGAGTACATAACAAGGTGAGCAGCACTATGGGATTTATGAAAATTGTAAAAGTCTCATAGTGGAAGCAACACTATGTGATCTTACACTTCCAAGGACTTAAATGCACCCTGCTGCCTGTCTGTACAATTAACATACATATGATTTCATCATTGGTGGGCTTGCAAATGGCTCTGCCAATCAGAATGAGAAGTGAAGCTGCTATTGCATACTGGTGTCATGCTGCACAATGATATGCACCACTATATAAAATGGATGGATGCAAAGTACCTGTGGTCTTCCTCATACATTGTCCATTTATTGACTGCTTGGCATTTATTACTCTGTGTCCTCCTTTGATTTGGATAATAGCATAATGGTTTATTTGTCCCTTATGTACTTAAAACATATACTAGCATCTTTGTTGCTAATTCATGTAGATAAGCATGAATGCACATTTTGGCTAGCCTTTGAATAAATGTTATTAGAATATTAAGAACATTTCTGTTTCATCCATAAAGCATGTGGGGAAATTTCAAAAAAAGTGTCTGGTAAAATAAACTGAGTAGCTCTTAGATGCACTCTTGAGTTGTTACTAAGGGGGAAGTAATAGCACATAAGAAATCCAAACTTAGACATAACCAGTGTACCCTTTAATGCCTTCTTTCTTTTGATCCTTTGAGCCATAGAGCTTTGCCGACATCATGGATGGGTCTGCCCATCCGTCTCATGACCTACAGAAGTTGTACTTTCATTTGTCCCTGATCTTAAGGTGAGCTTGTGTTTCATTCCTCCAAGCTAGCAGTTTCTCACCCATTAGTGCCTAATCGTGGCAGTTATACTTAATAACTTTGCACTACCTCACACTACAATGACATTTATTTACTCCATATTAGATGCCTGGATCTGATGAACTCTTTCCCCATCCCTTTCAGTCATTAGCATCGAATGCCTGCTTTCTATCACTAGGGATGCTTCTAAATGTTTGCCTCAGGCATTTAGATGTAAATAGTAAGGGTATTCATTTTTAGATCATTCTTCTAAACCACCATTACATCTCTGAATTGAAGTGATTGGCAATCAAATGTTTCTCTGTATTTTCCATATTGTTCTGCTCCTATTGTTTAACTGATGCCACCTTAGATGCAAGGCCCTTGTAAATCCTAGGCATCTATGCTATCTTGTAACTCTTGGTACTGGCTCACAGCAAACTAATTTGAATCCTGTGGCTTCTTGCAGTGTCTTACTGTCCCCATCCTTCCTACTGTGTCTTCACAATCCCATCCAACACACCTACACACACACAAACACATACACACACGCAAACATATTGTCATGTGTGCGTGCACACATGCATGTCTTACTGTTTGATTTACATCTTTTAGTAAGGAACGTTACTGACTATGGCTTGGAGATGACTGTTCTGTGATTCATAAGGTAATTTTCAGACCCATTAACTTTGACTTTGCTTCAACAAGTACTACCACTCTGCGGCTACCTCATGTTGTTATGGTGTACTTTGGTTTTACAGCTCCAATTATACACCTTTCACTTGAAGAGTATTTGATGTAAGACTGGCGTTTAGTTTACTAATCCATGTGAGTTGGTAGTTAAATATTTCAAGTGTGTTTACATATACAGATGCGGGTTTATACCATGATTGATTTTACTTTTAACACTGTTCTCCTAATTAATTCCAATCTTTTAAAACTAGAATTGCTATATTTTCACCTGCAATATACCTTTAAAGCCTAGATATGCATAACTGCAATGTCAATAACATTATGAGAACCATTTTCTTCTGTGTTGTAAATATTATAATCATTTTCTGAGCTTCTATATTTCCCAGACAGATGCCCACTTTGTCGGTGATTGTACTTGTTAAAAAGTCCTAATATCCAGTGTTTTAGCATTTAAAAGGTCTTAATTTTGCCAATGCACTGCATTTTTATTTAAGTTACATACTAAGGTGTTATTCTATAACAGCTAAAGAAGTGTTGCTCCTGATATAAAATAGCTCATCTTGCAATTATCAACAAACTTAGACAATTGTACTTCAGTTGTTCGATAGCATTATATGTTAAATCTGATTAAACTCCACAGATAGTTGATAACAGATAATGACTGTATATTGAATTCATTTAGACTGTCCTTAAAAGTGGCCAGACAGGTACTCTGTCTACCTGTAACAGATGCTTATATCCTTGTAAATCCAATTCAATTCAATTATAAAGCTTGAGAGGCTGATTGGTCATAGTTTGCAGGGTCTGTGGAGAGGCCACCTCTGTGAGGGAGCATTGTAGTGGCCATTCTTCATTCTTCAAGTTCATATCCTGTAGACATGTTAAACTTCAAAAGCTTATATAAGTGCTCAGACAACACACACTTGGCATTGATAAGAATATTATGTAACATGTTATATGGCCCCTACAGCAGTACTATTCTTAGCTTTAGACAGTGAATCCATGGCATGCTCCAAGGTGACTTTGGACGGGAATAATTTTCTGGCATAATATGTGCCACAAAATCGATTGCTGTGAAATTAGAAATAAATCTGTTAGATAATATGCCTACAATATCATTGCGGTCAGAAAATATAATACTACTGGGGATTAGTTCAGCACATTGTCGGACATTACAGTTCCTGTTGGCATGATGATTTTAAGTTCCTACTCTCCTTTGCAATTCTTAATACTGTTTCTAAGATCTCTTTTTTTTCTCCCTTGTCCTATGGCATGGTGAGACAAAGCCATGAATGATCCCCAAATGACCTGCGATTGACTAGCAAAACAGGTGCTGGAGGGACTAGTTGGGGAAGGATGGGAATGCACTAATGAAGTTGGCTTGCTCCTCCTGAGAGGGAGGGAAGCTGCCTAGGCTCACTTCAGTAACAGCATTAGGAGCCCAGCGAGCTTTGTGGTGTGAGCATTATACGACCAGGTTGGGAGTTGCATGTATGCAACACTGCAGCCACTGTGGAGTCTGCAAGGCTGATGTGGCATCATGGGGTTGGTAGTGCAAGCTGATGTGGCATTATGGGGTTATAGGGCAGGCTGATGTGGCATCATGGGGTTATAGGGCACACTCATTGGCAGCTGTATGATGCTGTACCAGCCACCCATATCTCCTCATCCACCCCAGGGGTCAGTCATGTTGAGTCCAGGGAAGGATGAGGTACTGGGGAACTGGTGGCAGCTGATGACCAGCTGTGGGGAGGCAGGGGGTGAAAAAAAGATCCTTCTAGATCTTTTTCAGTGCAGTTTTGATGCAAGAGGTTGGGAATTTCTTACAACTGTACATTTCTTTTTTTTTGTTATATAGTTTAGTGATACAAGATTAGTTTCTCACTTTTGTTATATGGTTTATTGATGTGAGTGTCCCACTGGAGGTTGATTATTTTTAAATTAACATTATATTTACAGTGAATTCGTGCAAACGTACCTAAGCAGTTATACAGGTGACTGCAAAAGTCAGATGAAGGGTGGCAGGTCTCTGCAGTGAGTCAGTTTGTCATCTGCTCTTGAGAAATTTGCCTACATCAGCTGCCAGCTAAGGCAGGCTTACTATGGAGAACTTCCTAAAGTCTCTCTTGGTTGGTGGTGGAGGGGTGCAGCATATACTCCAGTTAAAAAAATAACTTCTTTCTGGTCAGATTTCTATGTGGAGGAGAATATATGGACTACATACAGTACGTTTAAGAGTAGGCATAGAACATTTCATGCAAAGAGAAGAGGATAGAGATTGCCTGAATTCTTCAATGTGCAGACTTTTCTTTATTGTTTAGTGCTTTGAGTGTCCAAAACATGATCCATATTGCATAGGGCCAGAATGCAAGAAAATCTAAAGGAAACCGCAAGTTGGCAAATCATAGATAACTACACAAGTGATATAGTCACACCTACATAACAGGTATTTTAATTTTATTAATCTACTTGTTCATTTGGTAAGACCAACAGGTACAAGTTTCCCTTGTCAGTGGCAGCCAGGGAATCTTGCTGATAAGGCATATGCTCAGCATCAGACAGTTTACAAGTGGAAATTAAACAAATCAAAGCTAGGACAACACAGTGATTCTCATTAATTGCTCTCTGTCTTAACCTTCTGAGCAGCACATAGAAAACAGTGTTACTGCTGTTGGGCAGGTAGAATAGCACATGGAGCTACAGCAGCACACAAACAGGAGAGGAATCACACTGCAGCTATGGAAGCATATGGACAGTCCATTCAGTGAAACAGTGCTAGCACTGTAAATATGAGTCATTCCTCTGTAGGTTCATAGGTTCATAGGTGGGTATTAGGCTATCCGCCCGAGGGCATTTATAAGCCTAGCCAGAGTGTGTCGGCTTTTGCCACCCCATTGATTAATTAACTGATCCTCTGTCAAGCAGAGCCAATGAAGTGATCCCAGGGGTGTATTTTCTGTTACCCATCCACTCGTCAAGGTTTGTCTTGAAGAGTGTTAGTGAGGGGCTCTGCCTAATGTAGTTTGGAATTTTGTTCCAAAGCTTGGGAAGTCTCTGTGACAGAAAGCTATCCCTCCAGCATGTTCTATTTAATTGTTGTGGTGAGGTTTAGCTCACTAGAGCACGTGGCTCGCAGTGACTTGGATTTCTTTAGGTGGAGCATGTCCATCAATTCTGAGTTGGACGTGGCTTTGTAAGTCAAGCAGAGATCACCTCTGAGGAAACAATATGCCACTGAGTACAGCCGGAGTTTTTTCAGTCAGGCTGCATAGGACATACGTTTGAGGCCAGTAATCTTCTTGGTGAGGTACTTTTGTGGTCTCTCCAGCTGTTGGAATTTCTATTGAGGTACATCCCAAAAGGGGCATTGTACTCTATGATGGGTCTGATGAGTGATGAGTAGAGGGACATTATAACCTCCTTATTTCTAGATGCAAACCCTTTAGTAATTAGATGGGCCACATAGAAGGGTTTCCTAACTACTTTGGCAATATGATTGTCAAAGGAGAGATTACTATCCACCTGGGTCCCATATCTCTTATTACCTCTTCTGTATTAAGGGGGCTGCCACCTATGTGGTAATTCATGGGTGTTTTTTTTCCCCAAACGGGATGACTATACATTTTTTGGCATTTAGCATGAGGCTATGACTTTGACACCAGGTGTCCATCTCAGTAATGCCCTTTTGGAAGATGTCCGTGTCAGCCAGAGAGTCAATTATGGCTCCCAGTTTGCAGTCATCGGCAAACATGGTTAGCCATAGTCCTCCTGTGTTTGCCTGTACTTCTGAGAAGTATATGCCAAACAGTAGGGCTTCCAGGACCAAGCCTTGTGGGACACCACTTGTGTCTGGGTTAGAGTCAGAACTGGAACCTGCTATTCTTACCGTGTGAGTTCTGTCTGTAAGCCAGTTGGCAACCCATCTCGTGACATAGGGGTTTATCTTCAGGCTGGTGAGTTTTTCTGTAATACCTGAGTGGGGAATGGTGTCGAAAGCCTTGACGAGATCAAGGTAGGCTGTGTGAACAACCTTTCCCTTGTCTATGGCCTTGGTGACAGTATCAAAGAAGTCAACCAGGTTTAGTAGGCATGATCTGCCCTTAACAAAGCCAAACTGGGTCGGGTCAAGAGTTTGGAGGTTCCCAATGTTTTTGTGAATGAGTTCCATGATGATGTGCTCCATAGCCTTGCAGACCAGGCTAGTCAGGCCAGGGTCAGTTGTAGCCCCTGCTTTGTGGAGTGGAATAACCGCTGCTATGCACCATTCTATGAGCACGTAGCCTGTGGAGAGGCTGAGGTTGAACAACGTGTTTAGGTGGGGGGTTAGTTCATTCTGTAGTTCGTGCAAGACACAGCCTGGGACACCATCTGGCCCCATTGACACTGTGTTTTTGGCTTTTGAAAGGGCCATTTTCACCTGTGCGTCTGTGATTTCTGGGAAACTACACTTTTCCGGCATTGTTGTGGGCCCTTTTGGGGGTGAGAGAGGGGTGAAGTTTGCACTGAATCTATCTGCCAGGATGTTGGCAGTATCAGTAGGTTCAGTATATTTTGTGCTATTTTGCACTAGTTCAGTGCATATCTGCTAGTTGCCACTTAGATTCTTAACATAGCTAAAGAAGGCTTTGTGGCTATCTTTTGAATCCTTGGCTATTTTTCTTTCGATGTTAGTCTTGGATGATTTTATGAGGGACCTTAGTTTCTTACTGATACTGATCAGGGATGTCTTTCCTTTTTGGGATTTGCTTTTTTTCTGAACTAGTTTCCTCCTTCTATTGTATAGCCTGTTTATGGCAGGGGTCCACCAGACTGGATTCCTTCTCTTAGAGGAGTGAGTCTTGGTTTTGCTGGGGATGGCATGATCCACGCATCCTTGTAGGTGCTCATAGAGTGCATTTGTAAAGGTCTCTGCATCTTTGGCAGCGTTATCCTTTAGCTTGGGGGCTGAGAAACTTACCGCCTCTGTCTTAAGTAAGGTGAAGTTTGCTTTAGAAAAGTTTTTTACTGTGGTTTCCTTAGTTGGGGGTAGTGGTGGGGTGTGGACATCCAGAGTGATTAGTTCATGGTCTGATCTAACCAGTGACGGGTTGACTTCTGGTGTGGAACACCTGTCGCCCATGTTTGTGATGACCAGGTCCAATATGTTTTCACCTCTGGTAGGGGAGTTTACCAGATGATCCAGGGTGTTTGAGTTGATGAATTCCAGGAAACACTGGGCCTGGGAGTTTGTACGCGAGTAGTTTTCCCAGTTAATGGTAGGGTAATTGGAATCGCCCAATACCAGGGTGTTCAGTAGGACCTTCATGTTTTCCATTGTCTCCAGAAAGGTGGAGTGGTGGTCCTGGGTCATGGAGGGTGATCTGTAGCAGGCCAAAATTTGCATTGCAGATTTGCCCCATGTTAGTTGCACATGGATGATCTCAGAAGTATCATGCTGCGCCACTAACCTGGAGGCGTAGGTATCCTTGATGAATAAGGATACAACCCCCTCCTTTTGTGTTTCGGTCTGTGTTCTGTGGCTGAAACATGTGGTATGAGTTGTAGCCTGGCAGTGCTGGGGTGCTCTCTGAAGCCTTGAACAAGGTTTCAGTTACTGCACAGATGTTGACGTTCTCCATACTGAGGAGTGATTCGAGCGCGTGCATTTTGAGATTTAAACTCCTGGCATTGAATAGCATAACCCTCAGTTTTTTGTTAATTGTGCTGTTTACAGAGGTGGTTTTGACTTTTGTGCCTTGGCTAAAAAAGGCACTATGTGGGCAGCAAGAGCCTTGGCCAGTATTCGAAAGCCTAGGGGTGACAGGTGCAAGCCATCTCTTGCGAAGCAACGCGGCTTGTCGAGCATGTTGCCCCAGACTGACAGACACTGGATTCCCTTTGAATGACACCAGAAGCTTAGCCAATTGTTAAAATTGATCATTTTTTTCTTTATACTGAGGTATCATTCTTGGTGAGGGCAGGATGTTACTCAGGGTCAGGGTCATACCAGCCTGGGCTACATGATCAGAGAGCTCTTCCATGTCATTTTTCATGTAGTCCAGGGAGGTACATCTCAGGTCATTCACACCAGCATGAACAATGACAGAGTCATACTTGTACTTGTTCTGGAGTGACCTGAGTGCTTGTGTTATGTGGCGGATTCTGGCTCCCGACAGGCAGCTAACAGTAACCTTCTGCTTGTCCATCCTAGTGAGTGGGACGTCAGTGTGCCTCACTATAGAGTCACCTGTTACTAGTGTGTTAGGTATGTTATTTCGCCTTAAGGGCTGTGATTTTGCGGCACACTGATTTTGTGTTTTATGTGTTGTCTGGTTTGTGACTGGAGGTGCAGGTTGTTTGGGTGTCTGCTTTGGAGGTCTCTGAATGCTTTTGCAAATTTTTATTTAGAGCCTCCAAGTATGATTTTGTGTATTTATGTGTATTTTTTGCCAGTGCTGGTTTAGTAGGTCTATGTGTGGCTAGAGGTGCGGTGCAAGTGTTAACCTTCTCCTCTTGACTGTCTGTTCCAGTCTTGGGTGGAGACAGCTTAGCCTCAAGTTTGGCTGTATAATTGCATCTCTTGCATATGTTAGTGTTTTGTGGTAGGAGGAGAGGGTTGTCTGTGTACATGAGGCAGTTGTAACATTGCCTCAGGATACACAGATTCACCAGCTGGACTGGAGAGTACACCAGAAATTGCCCTTTTGTCATGCCTGAATAGTAGGGTGAGCTGCTTAGTCACTTGGTTGGTGAGGGGTGAATAAAGAGCCTTGCCCTGCTGGGCAATCAAGTGTCAGGGTATATTAGTGCTTGCTATTAGGTTTGAGCAAGTGCTGGGCTGTAGGATGCTTTTTGAGTGCTTAGGTTGAGAGTTAGACTAGTTTCAAGGGAAAAACTGAAAAGGAGACTTAGTTGAGCTAGGAATAATTTCACCATAGCTAACCGGCACTGCCCAGCGCACAAAACCATGCAAACGCAGTTTTTATAGCAGAGAAATTAAACAGAAATTATCCCAAAATGACCAATAAACTACTAACTTCTGGGCTGGAACCACTCCTCCAGGGACAGATAGGCTGCTGAAAGCTCCCCTCTCTCACAGGTGAACAGAGAAACTTCCTTCTATCCAAGCAAGGTATGGGCAACTCAGAAACTTGTAACACAGCCCTGAATTCAGCACTAGCCTGAAAACTGGACTATATTAGCTAGAAAGGCAGGAAACAAGGAATTTTGTTTGTTTGTTTTTTTTTTTTTTTTGAAAAGATAAAGCAAAAATAGTGAAAAATACACTTAAAACAGCTTTAAATGACTACAAATGATCAGAAAAGGCTATCACACTTTAGTGTGTAGCCTACAACAGTTAAACAAATTATTTAAACAAAAAATGACTTTTTAAAAGTGCAGGCAGTCAAATAAGTACAATATGTGAAAAAAACAAGCTTTTGAATCACAATAAATGCTGAAAAATTGGCGTTTAGGCGGAAAACAGTTAAGTACAGCAAGAAAGTACAGAAAACTGATACTTAATCACTACAAAGTCTCTCTTCTAAGCTAGAAGGCTTGTATCAGTTTAAGGCTTTCTTGTGCTTCCCAGTAGGTTAGTTACAGGAAAGATGGGAAACAAGCACAGATGTGGTCTTTTAAACCAGAAAGTTGAAAGAGATGGACAAACTGTCCAAATGGTCAATGGGCCAAGAACCAGTCCTCTTGTGGTAGACAGGCTATTTAGTGCTTACCACTCCCACTGATAAGCTAGAAGGCTTCCCTCCAATACAGAAAGGCTTGCAGGGCTCAGAAGCTTACCAACAGTCCTGGATACAACAACTCTGTATCTGGACCAGGCTAATTACAGGAAAGGTGGGAAACAAGTGCAAGTGTGGCTTTTAAACTAGAAAGTTGAAAGATGGAAAAAAAACTGCCCAAACGGCCAATAGCTACAATTTCTGGGCAAGGAACCACTCCTCTTGTAGTAGATAGGCTACCTAATGCTTACCACTCCCACTGATAAGCTAGAAGGCTTCTCTCCAACACAGAAAGCCTTGGGGGGCTCAGAAGCGTACTAACAATCCTGGATACAACAACTCTGTAACCGGACTAGGCTAGTTATAGGAAAGGTGGGAGACAGGCACAAGTGCGGCTTTCAAACCAGAAAGTTGAAAGGGATGGAAAAAAACTGCTCAAACAGCCAATATCTACAATTTCTGGGCCAGGGACCACTCCTGTTGTGGTAGATAGGCTACCTAATGCCTACCACTCCCACTGATAAGCTAGAAGGCTTCCCTCCAACACGGAAAAGCTTGGGGGCTCAGAAGCTTACAAAGAGTCCTGGATACAGCAAATCTGTACCTGGACTAGACTAGTAACACGAAAGGCAGTAAACAAGTGCAAACACAGGCTTTTAAATCAGAAGGTTGAAAGAGATGGAAAAAATGCCCAAACGGCCAATGAACTACAGTTTCTGGGCCAAAACTCACTCTTCCCATGGTAGATAGGCTACCTAGTGCTTACCACTCCCACTGATAAGCTAGAAGGCTTCCCTCCAACACAGAAAGACGTGGGGTGCTCAGACACTTACCAACAGTCCTGGATATTGCAAGTCTGTATCTGGACTAGACTAGTTACAGGAAGGCAGGAAACAAGCTTAGAATTTTTTTTTTTTTTTTACAGAAAAGCAGCTAAAACAGCAGTAAATATAATTCAAATTTCAGTGCAGGCTAGCACACTTAGTTTGTAGCAATATTACGGCAAATGCAGTTTAAATAAATGCAATTAAATTAACAAATGACTAAAAATCAAGTGCAGAAGGCAGTAAATTAGAAGGCTACTAACAAGCAGTAATAAGTGCAGAGTAAGAGTGACTGAACAGGTAATGCAGAACAGCAACTAAGACAGATACAGTAAGAGCAGCTGAATAAAATATGTATATATTTTATTTATTTATTTATTTGTGTATTTGTTTATTTATTTATTTATTGATTTATTTATGTATTTATTTATTGAGTGAGGGAACAGAGCAGGATTAAGAGGCTACAGGGGTTGTCCTTCCCAAATGCTCTCTTTGTACACAGTAGGAGTGCCTGAAATCAGAATATGATCTCACTGCACTCACTTGAGTGAGCAAATGGGATGGGCCCAGAAGGAGTATCCAAATCCAAATTTACAAGAGGGGCGGGCAGTTTCAAAGCCACCAACATTAACACCAAAACAAGAACAGGGAGGGTGGATCGGGAACTAACTGTAGAGACACAGCCACAACTTTCAGTTAAGTTACTATTCAGTGAGAAACACAAATAAATAAATTGAATGCAGAACTATATGAAAAAGAGCAGATAAAAGTGTACTCAAATTCACTTATACGTCCAGTTGATTTCAGGCAGATCTTAGTCAGAGCAAAGCTCAGATAATAAGCCATACACACACACATATGTACAGTATGTGGAAATACTGCACTCCCCGTGTGGGGGGCTGTGCCCCCCATCCCCCTACTTTAATATTCTCACTCTGAGATCACACTACAGTGAGGAAAAGGGAATATTCCCTTATCCACACCATAGTATGATCTCCGCAACAGTCATTCCCCCACGACTCCCTCTAGCTGCAGGCATACTTCCGAGAAAGTGCTTTTTCGGTAAAAAGCACTTTTGCTGAAGTATGCCCGGCTGTTTGTGATTTGGTGGAAAGTTCCTTCGGGCATCATTATCGATCGATTTATATATATATTTTCTTATATCCTGTGTGTAGGCCTATGTGAGGTAAAGTGGAATGCAGAGTGAAAAACATTAATATCATGCTGGGAAGTTTATTGCATAATATTTACATAGGTGTTGATATAAATCTCATTCACCTTGAGCTTTTAAACTTAGGCATAATACAATTTAAAGATAGATTTTTATTATTACACCACTTTGTGGTTAGTTCCACACCTATCTATATATATAGTATATATCATGCAACAGTTAAGAGATGCTAGATCTGGAATTAACCTTATTTATAATGTGCAGTAGCTA